>NC_089497.1:92971525-93276059 GCF_036850765.1 Saccopteryx bilineata
GAACTTAGCTTAAATTCTCATCTTTTTTTAAAAACTGAGAATGGTATTACATAACATTATTTAAGGATTATAAAATTCAAAATAGAAAAAATATGTTATTATTAAGATTAAAATGGCAAAGAATTAAAAAAATGCTTCTTACATCTTTTCCCCAAGATATACTTGACAAACTCATGTATTCCAAAACAATTTGCATGGATGCTGTGCAGAGCTGGGGGAAACAGTATGATGTTCACAGTCTCTATGGGTACAGCATGGCTATAGCTACAGAGAAGTAAGTGCATTTTCATTCAGAAAGTTTGTTCATATTTACTGTTTGGAATATTGATAATTACTAACAGAGGAAAAAATAGCAAGACTAAGGAAGATAATATTTCTTGACCAGGCTGTGCCACAGTGGTTAGAGCATCAGACTGGAACGCGGAGGACCCAGGTGCGAAACCCCAAGGTCCCTGGCTTGAGAGGGGGGTCATTCGGCTTCAGCACAGGCTCACCAGCTTGATGAAGGGGTTGCTGGCTTTAGCATGGGATCATAAACATGACCCCATGGTTGCTGGCTTGAGCTCAAGGTTGCTGGTTTGATCAAGGAGTCACATGCTCTGCTGTAGCCTCCCCACCCCACCCCATCAACGTACATGTGAGAAAGCAGTCAAGTGTCAAGCACTAAGGTGCTGCAACAAAGAATTGATGCCTCTCATCGCTCTCCCTTCCTGTCTGTCTGTCTCTATCTGTCCTTCTCTCTGACTATCTCTTTCTCTTTCAAAAAAATAAAAGATAATAATTTCATGATTAAAATTAGTATATTAAAAGCATAATTTATTGTATTATTATTCATGAATTTGGAACTTATTATCAAGAATAACATGGTGTGTGTATTTAACTAAACTTTTTTTTAATATATAGGTTTAAATTATCTTTCAAATTTTTTATTGAGTTTGCTATCTCTGAATATATTTATGTTCTAAACATAAACTTCACAACTGACCTGGAAGAATGGTCTTTGTAGATCAAATTTTTAACTATTTTATAAAAACAGAGTATCAATTAAACTGTAATGTTTGGTGTAATATCTCCTAAAGCTACTTTGTAATGCAATGTGTTACTTGTGTATAAAAAATAACATGATATAAAATAAAGGAAGGGGACAATCTTTAGTATATTGCCTACTATTTTCAAATCATTATATAAAGACATATAATATGTCAATAAAATTCAGATCCAATAATCAATAAATTTTTAATTTTTATATTATAAACAACTACAGTTTAGTTTTAATTTATACTCTATCTGGTCCAAAATCATTCCATGATATCAACATTTTTATATACTGTCTTCACAGTGTTTTATTACTTCATTTTTTAAACTCAGGAGAACACTATATATCACATTATATAAACAAGTAATTTGTAGAAAAACAACAACACTAAACTTCAATATTATAGAGTAATAATACAAATGAATCACCTGAGAAAACTATTATGTTTTTACTAAGATAGTCTGGCTAGTTTTATACACTGAATTAAAATTTTATATCTATCTTTTATCAATTTCCATTTATGAAAAAAATTATCAATAATACTTAGGTACCAATTGAGATAAGATGAATAATCCCAGCAGTTATGGATGCTGAACTTTTAGAAACAAACGAAATAAAACACTTCTATATGAGTACATTTTATCCCAATGCTTTTGCTGATATTTCAAAATGCAAACACTAATATGTAATTAGAATCATTGAACTTTAACCCAATACAAAAATGTGTATTGAGTTAAAGTCCATACTTCTACATTTTATTTTATTTATTTTTAAATTATTGCCTGGTTAATTCCTTTATTTTTAATTCTTATTTATTTTTGAAGCTATTTTAATTGAATTTATACAAGGCACCAATTACACATTGTATAGATTTCAGGCATACAATTCTCTAATACATCATCTGTATATTTTCTGTGTGTTTACCATCACACATCAAGTCTACCTTCCATCACTATTTATCTCCTTTTTACTCTTTTTCTTCACTCTTTTTTCCTCTTGTAATCATCGTACTGTGTCTATAAATTTTTGTGTCTCTGTCTCTGAGCTTTTGATGTCTACATTTTTTATTAAAATTTTTCAATAATTTTAAGCCATGTATTTCAAAAAACAACTGTTGAGTACATACAAGACGCACATGTTTATTCAATTTGGTAAAGGAAGTTATTCAAAATTTGAATCATTTCTAACAGATTTACTTTTTCAGTTTTTGATCAGAATGTATTTAAATATGATAGCTAAATATAAAATTGGTATAATACATTGATAAAATAGTTGCAAATATTATAGCTTAGCTAGCTCCAGGAATGCATTTGAAATTAAAATTTTAGAATTTCTAAATATCAGTAATATTTTAAAGTATATCTTATATATTAATTTGACTATTTTTAGAGCTGTACAAAAAGTTTTTCCCGATAAGAGAAGCTTTATTCTTACTCGATCAACTTTTGCTGGATCTGGACACTATGCAGCACATTGGTTAGGAGACAATACTGCTTCATGGGAACAAATGGAATGGTCTATCACAGGAATGCTGGAGTTCAGTTTGTTTGGAATGCCTTTGGTAAGCAGTTTCATATAATGTTATTCATAAAAGTTGTAAATTACACTTAATTTTGTAATATAGTTATCTTAATGATTTTAGTAAAATGATTAAAAGTATGTCACAGAAAATTCAAACTTGCCCCGTCCAGCTGGTTCAATAGAAAGAGCATCTGCCTAGCATATGAATGTCCCAGTTTCAATTTACAGTCAGGGCACACAAGAGAAGTTACCATCTGCTTTTCTCCCCCACCCTCTTCTTCTTTTCTCCTCCTTCCTCTCCCACAGCCAGTAGCTTGACTGGTTGGAGTGCAGACCAGGCACTGAGGATGACCTGATTGGTCCAAGAGCATCAGCCTCAGATGCTAAAAGTAGCTCGTTTAATTTGAGAATTGGTCCCAGATGAGGTTTGCTTGGTAAATCCCAGTTGAAGTGCATGTGGGAGTCTATTTTACTATCTTCTATTCTGTCACTTAAAAAAATGTTTATTCTTAGAGAATTTATGAGAAAAATAAGAATATGATCAATATCTTTACTATACAAGAAAATGGAATTAATAAAATTATTTTACTTTTTGTGAGAGAGAGACAGAGACAGAGAGGGGACAGATAGGAAAGACAGACAGGGAGAGAGATGAGAAGCATCAATTCAGCATTTTAATTTTTCATTCATTGCTTTGTCATATGTGCCTTGTCCGAGGGGGGCTACAACAGAGTGATTGCCCCCTTGCTCAAGCCAGCGACCTTGGGCTTCAAGCCAGAAACCTTAGGGCTCAAGCCAGCAACCATATGGACATGTTTATGATCCCACGCTCAAGCCAGCAATCCTGCACTCAAGCCAGATGAGCCTGCAGTCAAGCCGGATGAGCCTGTGCTCAAGCCCACAACCTTGGGATTTTAAACCTGGATCATCTGCATCCTAGTTCAACACTCTACCACTGCACTAATCAAATCAAAATAGTTCATTAAACAAATAGTAATAAAAATATAGCACAAAAATAGATTATATAATAAATATAAAGTACCAGATAAGATGGTTGAAAAAAATTGATTTTGATAATAAAAGTAAATGCAAAAGGCTAAATATTTTAGAACACTTGATTTTTAGTTTAGATTTAAAAAGAAAGCATTTTTCTCTATTAAAAAATAAGTTTTAAAAACTATTTAAAACTTTTATGTTAACTATTTAACTATTTTATGTTAAAAACAGAGAAAAATGTGCAATAAGCAATTTTAAACATAAGACATTGTATAAATCTCTTATATTAAGTAAAAAGGAGTGTGCAAAATTTATATTAAACACTAAAAAAATCCACTACACAAAGAAAAAAAATAGTAAATTATATGACTCATTTTTTTCTTTATACACACTGAACCAAATAAAAATCTAAAACTAACGAAACAATAAAATGCTAACACAGACAGATTCTAGAATCTGAAAATTTAAATAACATTATCAAATGATTCTTGAGTCAAAAAATAAACTGAAGAAAAATGGAAGGAATCCTTAAAAATTGAATGCTATCAATGTTTCATATCATAATGGTAGAAATTCTGCTAAGTTCATATTTAGAGTAAAAACTTAGATAATTAAATGTTTAGATTCAAAACAAGAAAATAATGAATATTAGTGAATGAAGTATATGAGTTAAAATAATAAAAAGGCACAACAAACTAAGCCTAAAGAAAGATGTAGGTAAGTAAAAATACAAAAAGTAATTATTGTAATGAAAGTAAAATTTGTAAAGAAAAAAATAACACATAAAATTACAAAGATAATTCAGAAAATTTAAATAAAATATAACAATTTATAGTAAGTCTTGTCCAAAACAAAAGAAAATATTAACCAGTGTTATAATGTATTTTAAGATAAGATGTTATGATAACCAGGAATGATAAATGATAACCAGAAATAAATGTAAAAACTGAATGTAGAACATTTTAAAGAAAATTTTAAGTAAATAAGATATACCATTTTTATGGAAAATAAGGTTCAATATCTTTGAAATATGTATTCTCCCCAAACTATTCTCCAAATTCAGTGATATTCCAGTTTAAATCATAAAGAAAATTCTGGGAATGTGAATGATTATTCTAAACAGTATGTGGAAGATAATCAATTTAAAGAAGGAAGAAAGAGCATAAAGATTTGCCTTATAAAATAAACAATATAAAGTAATTATACTTGACACTGGATATACAAATAGATTAATATGAAAAGAATACACAGGCCTATGCATTAATAAAAATGTGTTAAATGATAACATTATCACTGTAGATCAGTGAGTAAAATACCAACTATTTATGAATACTAATTATTTAAGAAATATTAATTACCTGCTGGGTACTCATATACAAGTGCATACCTCTTTTTCAAGGACCCTCCAGAAAAAACTATTAACTTTAATTTAGTATTTATCTTTTGTAAATACTTCTTTATATTTTTTAACTAGTAGATATGTGTCTATAAATATATATAGTATTGTTTTTTCATGTTTATTAACTTTATGCAAAGGGTATGTTGTATGCATTTTATTTTTCCTAAAGCTTTATGTTATGTGGCTCTCTACTAGTTCTCTATTGTATGTTTCATGACTATAAAATACAAATCTATGAAATTTATATATAGATTTCTTTGAGAATATGTAAAAAAACTTATTCTTTTATCATTATGTGCCTCAATATATGATTATTTTCTTGTTTATTGAAATGTATATTGTTGAATCAAAACCAGTTATAACCACTTGTATAGAGAGTGACAACACATGACATTTTCATTGGTAAGAATTGGCAAGCTTTGGGATAAAAAATGAAATGCAATTGTATATGAATACACATCAGGTAATATTTTTACTATTTCAGTCCTATAGTAATATTTTGTAAATGGACTCAAACAAGTAATTGGGGCATTTTGAAAGAGCAACATATTTTAATGTCATTTCCCTTCATGCACTGAATTAACAATGATTAGGTCAAAGAAGAAAATAAATAGAAAAGGCTAATAAAATGTATAAAGAGACAATGAAGTAAATAAAATTTAAACTAAAGAAGCCAAAATTAAAATGAAAAAGAGAGACAATAGGAAAAAAAGGAGTAAAATAATGCAATTAGAAGCAAGAATGTAACAAGAATGCAAAATAAAAAAGGTAGATTAAGGAAGAGTATTTGAACACAGTAAAACAAAAAAAATATATGTTATGGAAATTAATACATTGAAATAAAAAATGGAATGTTCTGGGAAAATTTGAGAATTATTAAATTGTAAATAATAGGTATATTTGTTATTTAGGTTGGAGCAGATATTTGTGGATTTGTGGTTGATACCACAGAAGAACTTTGCAGAAGATGGATGCAACTTGGGGCATTCTATCCATTTTCCAGAAACCATAATGCTGAGGGATATATGGTAAATATCTATTATTTTTCTTGTTTTGAATTAAAACATAATGCTGTATTTTAGCCAAGTGCTTAAATTTATATTGTAAAAGATATGGTCTGAAAGTTTGTAGCATAATCAGTGAACAAGAGTGGGAAGTCTTCTTCCCAATGCTTATAAACATTTTATATATGAAAAGTAGTCAGGTAGGCCTGGATGGTTGGCTCAGTGGTAGAGCACCAGCCTGGCATGAGAAAGTGCTAGGTTCGATTTTCCATCAGGGCACAAAGGAGAAACAATTATCTGCTTCTCCACCCCTTCCCCTCCCTCCTCTTTCTCTCTTACTTTCCTGCAGCCATGGCTCAAATTATTTGGGCAAGTTGGCCCCAGGTGCTGAGAATGGCTCCATACCCTCACATCAGGCACTAAAATAGTTCAGTTTTTGAGCAAAGGAGCAGCAGCCCCAGATTGGCAGAGCATCACACAGTAGGGAGCTTGCTGGGTAGATCCTCATCAGGGCATATGTGGGAGTCTATCTCTCTGCCTCCCTGCCTCTCTTAATTATAAAAAATAGTCAAATAAGGAAATCATGAAGCATAATGTAGTCACTGCATAAATATTTTATTTAAACATAAAACATAAATAAGTGTGTTAAATCACAATATTTTAAATTAAAGCTAAAGATATTTCAGTCTGGATTCTTGGATCCTAACAAGTTTCAGGTAACTTTTCTTTCATAATATATAATATACTATTAAGGATATCCAATTTTGCTTCATTGAAGAAACAAACAAAAATAAAGCTATTTGCAAAGAAATTTGAGTCCTGAGTCTTTCTATAATAAGCAAAACTGGAATGATATGTTGGGAATAAGTAAAACTAACACTTTTAAAAAACATGCTCTTGAACTGCTGGAACCAGAAGCAGAGGACATAGTGAACTCTTGCCAGCCCTGAGAATTCACTGTGGGCTCCTATGAATTTATTTTTCAGAGAGAATGGGGAAATTAGAGTAAACTATGAAGTCAATTAAGTGTACAATGATTAAGAAATTATTCACTGTTCACATACTGGTTACAAATAGACCTTTAATTCTATTTGAGAAGAGGGACAACCATTTAGAATTTAGCCTGGAAGGAGGCATAGGAAAATGGAAGTAAAATGTATAAATTAGAGATTAGCCACTTTCTAATCTATCTAAATTGTGCTTTCAAGAAATTTGAATTTATGGGAGATCCTGATATAAATTATAAATTGTACAGATTTTGTTTATTTATGTTCTCCAAAAAGCAGATGACAAAGCAGAATTAGACATGTTAGAGATATATTGGTGAAATACTTGTTTAGAATAAAGGGAAGAGGTTAGGAGAAAGCAGAGAGAGCCATCACTTCACAATTACGTCTGAGCCTAATGAGAGGAAGGCAAGAAAGTAAGTTTGATAGGAAGAATCACATGTTGGATCATAGAGTCCCTAATTCGAAGGACATTTCATTTAGCCCAGTGTTGAGTGCTCAAAGCAAAGTTGAACATTGGAAGTCATGTGTCTCCCAGAAATGCGCCTGAACAGCAGGAGATATAAGCATATTTACTGCCCTCATCGTATCTTAGGTGAGAGTCAGCTGATCTAGTTTAGGCTCAGCATAGAGTCTGACCTTCAAGTTGCAAGTCTGCAAGCTGGCCAGTCATCTCTGTTTCTTGAATTCCTTGGCCAGCAAACTACTGGGCTTATTTTCCTAATGGCAATGGTAAGGCACAAAGCAGAAAGTCCTCAGACAAGCACATTTTAAGCCCTATCTTGAATGTATCACATGGGCCAGAGTTTCACAGGGCTGAGCATGAAGTTAAGCAGTGGAGAAGTGTATATTCCATCTTTAGTGGTAAAACTACAGTTACATAGTAAAACTGTGGGTAAAAGAAGCATAGAAATTTGAGCCAACAAGTTAATCTACCAGAAGTAATATCAGTGAAAAATTTCTTGTATAATATTTTTCAATCTTCTCTGTATTTAAATGAGAAAATGTACTTTAAAATAAAGTTTCATTTAAAAATATCCAAAAGAAAACTAGAATTGTTTATATACTCTAATGATGATGCTCATGTATAATTTCAGTGTTTCATAAACAAGCTAAAATATATACAATTTGCTTTTAAAAATAGATTAAATGTTTCTATTTTAATTTTATGTGTATTTTAGCTTTCTTCCTCTTATTATTTTTGACAGAGACAGAGAGTCAGAGAGAGAGAGAGAGAGAGAGAGAGATAGGGATAGACAGAAAGGGAGAGAGATGAGAAGCATCAATTTTTCATTGTGGCACCTTAATTGTACATTGATTACTTTCTCACATGTGCCTTGACCGGGGGGCTACAGCAAAAGGAGTAACCCCTTGCTCAAGCCAATGACCTTGGGCTTTAAGCCAGCGACCTTTGGGCTCAAGTCAGCGACCATGAGATCATGTCTATAATCCTATGCTCAAACCAGCAACCCCATGCTCAAGTTGGAGAGCCTACACTAAAGCCAGGTGAGCCCACGCTCAAGCCGGCAACCTTGGGATTTTGAACCTGGGTCCTCTACGTCCGATGCAATATTCACTGCACCACTGCCAACTTTCTTATTTCAATACCTCTTTTTTATCTTATAGGATCAAGATCCAGCATTTTTTGGACAAAATTCTCTTTTGGTTAATTCATCAAGGCACTATTTAAACATTCGCTATACTTTATTACCCTTCCTCTATACTCTGTTTTATAAAGCCCACAAGTATGGAGAAACAGTGGCAAGACCATTTCTTCATGAGTGAGTACTATGTTCAAGAACTCTAATATCTTTAAAATTACATTTGCAAATATATTAAAAGGTGAATGAAGATAAATCAAGATGTGAAGTAGATATATGCTCCTTGTTTTTACATTCATAAAAAATGATATGATGAACTGTGGAATGACAGTAATAAATATAATTAATTCAGTGATTTGGATAAGACTAATTGAGAAATGTGAGTCTTGAATAGAACTTAAAAGGTGAAAGGTATAAAGAATGTATTAGGGAAATTATATCAGTAAACTAGAATAAATGTACAATTATTAAACACATAATCATGTATAGATTGTGAAATTAATCTAAATATAGATCAAATGTGATATAGTGAAAAAAAAAACAATTAACTGTGTTATCTTAGTATTTCTTTACCAAGGCAGGACCTTTCATCAAAAAATGACTAAAAACCTTTTTAAATCCAAGTCAAAATGAGAATTTATAATGAGGAAACTTTCAAGAGAAGAAAGTAGAACTGGAAAGACTTTTGGTACTTTATGAACCCATCTTACCAAAGAAAATGAACTAAACAGAATAGTTGTTCATTACATATAAAATGTAACCTTATCCTATATGATAAGTTTTTTGAATCCCAGATGAACTATTTTCCTTTTCTTCCCTTCCCAGCATCAGATGGACTATATATAAAGACCTAAGAAATACAGATTTAAAATGACATATCAAATCAGTAAAATTAAAGCTAATAATCATTCCCAAAGAAAAACTAAAAAGATAAACCAAACAAAGAATTTGGATAAACTTATTTTTATCATTATATTTTAAACATTGTCCTTGTTCTTAGGTTTTATGAGGATACAAACAGCTGGTTTGAGGATACTCAGTTCTTATGGGGCCCCTCATTACTTATTACCCCAGTCTTGAAACAGGTAGGTTTGAAAACTTCATAAATTTATTGCTTAAAAGAAAGTTTGTACAACCAAATCTACACTAAATTAAAAAAAAATCTTTATAATAGACGTTAAGAAACAATTTCAATCTGATAAATGTCAAATTGAATTCTAAAATGTGGAAGAGGTTGTGAAAAACTATAAAATATTAAGTAGATTTATGCTTTTGGAATATAAAATGTGTAACAGAAATAGAAAATAGCAAAAAAAAGTTGTTCTGAAAAAAGAAAGTTTTATTTATGGAATCGAAATAGAATTTTATAGTACTAATAGTAAACTCTTGTTTAAGTAAACATAGACTTTGAAATTTCTCTAAGTTGGAGATTAAAGGGAACATGAATACCAGCTGATTATATGAAAATGTTGCAAGAATAGTGAAGTGAGTTTTTTGTTTTTCACCTATTATGTGAATGCCATTATGTCCATGGAAATATATGGAAAAGAATTTGTTCACAATCAAAATTACCAGTATATTGTAATGATACAAGTTTATATATACATTATTTTAGTTGTCACATAAATTACTTCTACCTTTGCTTTTAACATATTTTATATTATAATATTTTCTAAAACTAGTCATACAGATTTTTGATTATTATTTATAAAAAATATTAGTATAACAATACAGAGGAAGCTTTTTACTTTTACTATGAATAGCCAACTTAATATTGGATAGAATTCATTTCTGGGAATTTTTAAGTAAAAAAATAGTTACAAATATAGATAAAAATTATTTTGAATTATTATAGGGCACAGATACAGTGAGTGCATACATTCCTGATGCTACTTGGTATGATTATGAAACGGTAAGTAACCTTATTATTATAATAGGCTAATAAATATTGTATTGTAAAGCATCGTTAAATAAAAACTTAACTCCAAACACATACCATTTCTATGTATATAGTATTTCTGTTATTATGAAAAATTAATGATTTCAAATTTGAATAATGTAAAATAATTGTGCATCTTCTTTCACGTAAGAAAGTATATGCTTTGTTGTACATGATTAATGTGAAATTATATTTTCTTACAAAAATAGTAATATTCATTGGTGATTTTTTAAAACTTTTCTTATTTTATATATTTATTATATTGCCAGAAAAATAAGTGTTGAGCTAACCTTAAACACTTATTTTTATGCAGTACCTTTTAGTATCTGGAAAATATTTTTATTTTAACTTTAAAAAGGTAGCTTTACAGTATTCATATATATATATATATATTACACTGGGGAACAAAATTTTTGTTGCATCCGCAAAAACACCTGTTCTTACGTAATTCGAGTGTGCTGATCTCAAATCTGACATTAGTTTTTCTCTGTAAGCTACAGTTTTTTTTGCAATTCAAGATTTTAGGTTTTCATCTAATTGTAAAATTTTCAACATTTAGTTTAACATAATGAAGTAGAATGTCTTCATGGGCATCATCTTTGTAAAAATATAATAATTTATATACTGCAGTAAATACACTAATACACTAAAAGATATGATTGCATCAGAATGTGTCTACAATTTCAAAATACAGTGTGTCCGTAAAGTCATGGTTCACTTTTGACCGATCGCAGGAAAGCAACAAAAGACGATAGAAATGTGAAATCTGCACCAAATAAAGGGAAAACTCTCCCAGTTTCATACCTATTCAGTGCAGTTTGATGTGGGCTCATGCACAGATTTTTTTAGGACTCCTCAGGTAGCTATCTCGTATAGCCTCTACAGATTCGTCACTGACTGACGGCCTACCAGAATGGGGTTTCTCCACCAAACTGCCGGTTTCCCACCAAGTAATTGTTATTCCTATGTGGTGGCACTTTGTTATAAATGCGCCAATATTCACGTTGCATTTTGATCATGGATTCGAATTTAGTGAGCCACAGAACACACTGAACTTTCCTCTGTACCGTCCACATCTCTACTGGCATGGTTGTGGGCTGCTCTGCTGTATACACGGTGTTACATCATCATCTGTGCATGCACACATGCTGCCACATCATCCTACAGAAACTGAGAGGGTTTTCCTTTTATTTGGTGCAGATTTCACATTTCTATCGTCTTTTGTTGCTTTCCTGTGACTGGTCAAAAGTGCACCATGACTTTACGGACACACTGTAGATCACATAAAACACTTATTTTAATCATAACATTTCTGTAAAACATTTAAATTCTATTCAGGCAAAAATTTGCGTTTGTAGCTCTTGCGTTTGTGTACTTGTTGAGGACAATCTAGTTTGATGCTCAAGCAATAGTCTGCTCATCACTAACAGCTCCAAGATTTTTGGGAAACCTATCAAGGTGACTGTTCAGGAAGTAAATCTTAATGCTCATGTTACATCCAATGTTGCAGAAAGCCAACAGCATCCTTTGAACCAGAAGTTTATAGTTTTCTGCTTTTTTGTTGCCAAGGAAGTTCTTTGTAACTGCCACAAAGGACTGCCATGCTGCTTCCTCCTCCTTATTCATCTTCCTGTCAAATTCTTCATCACATATGAGGGTTCGAATTTGAAGTCCATTGACTACACCTGCTTTTATCTTCACACACACAAGGCAGGAAAAGCAGAAATAATATGTTGAAAGCATTCACATTCTCTACTCAAAGCCTGAACAAACTGCTTCATTAAACCAAGTTTGATGTGAAGTGGGGGAAAAAATGATCCTGTCTTGATTAACTACAGGTTCATTCACAATATTTTGCATCCCTACTTCCAGAGCTTCATGTTTCAGCCACTCCTTCTGTGTCAAGTGTTTCTCCTGAGCTCAGCTGTCTCACAAGCACAGAAAGCAAGGATACTTTGTGAAAACTCTCTGTTGTCCTAGCAGAAAATTTACCATTTTAAGATCCACACAAATGATCCAGTTATGCTCGTCATACTTCAGAAGGCCGAGGACAAATTTTATGTCATACTTACTAACTCATTCAGTTCTGGTTGGCTAAACGGCTGAGGGGTTAATGACTGCTTGGCATCAGAAGAAGACCCTTCAGATTCTACAACCATTTCCTCATGCATCTTATCAAAATGCACTTGATCACCATGTTCACTTTCTTCATCCTTAGAAGAAATAAAACCAGTGAAAACTGGAACCAGGAGTGTCTCAGAGTGTGGGATAGGTCGTATTGCTGAAGGAATATTAGGATATGCGATCATATGCCATTTTTTCTTGCCAATGCCCTTTGTATGGATCAGACAGAAATAACAGTCACTGCTGTGGTTCTTAGGTTCATGCCAAACCATGGGAATACCAAAAGGCATTTCTTTGCATTTTCCTTTTGTCCAGTCACAAAGCATTTCCTCACAATTATGACACAAAATATGAGGAGCCCAATTCTTGTCTTGATCACCAAGGGGAACTTGAAAATAGGCACTATATTCATGTGTCACAAATAATGAAATATTGCGCCTTTGATGTTGAAGTGTGTAACAGCCACATATATAAAAGAAGGTGTCAGGACTGTTCTTTCATTTACACTTACTCATAGAAGCCATGATTCAATCTTAAAACAAAATAAGAGGGTGTTTTTATCAGAGAATAATTTTTACATTTAAAAACAACTACAATTATGTAAAAGTGATGTTTGTAAAACATTAATTGCCTTGTGGTTATATTCAATCCAAGAGTCGTTGCCCTTTAACTCCTATTTAAAAACCAATGCATGCCATTAACTGTAACAAAAAGAAATTAAAATTGCATGAAAACTAGAGCATGCACCAAAAAATGGATTTCAGATTTAAAATAAGTGATGCATAAGTATATAGAAACAGTTCTAAAACCTCATGCAACAGAAAATGAAAAAAAAATTGTTCCCCAGTGTTATTTTTAATCAATCAAGACATTTTGAAAATATTTCTTTTAAAGGCATTACTTTGCATAATTCTTATATTTGCTAAGCAGACCCCTTTTTATAAAAACAATAATTTAAAAATAATTATTTTTAGAAAGTTGACTTTGAAACAAAGAATAAAAATAGAACAAATTAAGAATATTGTTAATTATTGTAGAAGGAAAATGGATTTACTTATGTTGATTTTCTTTGAGAAAATGAACTAATTTTTCCCTAGTTGTTTAGTAAATTGAAAAAAATTGAGTGTTTTAGTTAAAAAACAGTATTTATTTGTATGATATGAATTACTCATAATAAAAATGATTTCTATATGTCAATTTTGATGCTTGTATAATGAGGTATAAAGTCTTTAGTCATAATAAAAAATCTATTTAACTTTCAAATATTAGGGTGCAAAAAAACCATGGAGAAAACAACGTGTTAATATGTACCTTCCAGGAGACAGAATAGGATTGCATCTTAGAGGAGGTTATATTTTCCCCATTCAACAACCTGCTGTAACTACAACTGCAAGGTAAAATTAAGAATTATAAACTAAAATCTGAAATATTATTTGGTTTAATAGTTCACATTTTTTAAGAATCAAAAATTAATGTTTAGTTATTCTCCAGAACATATTTGACATATGGAGGGATTACTTAAACATAACTATTATGGTTACAAAAAGAAGAATCAAATATATATATATATATATATATATATATATATATATATATATATTAGTGCAAATATCTTGACAAAAATATACATAATTATATTTTATTTTATTTTAAAAAAGTACTGACATTTTTATAAGATATGAATAATTAAAATTAATATTTGATTCAGAATAAATATGTAAAGTATTAAAGTAAATTCTATACTTGAGAAAATTGTCAGTTATTAAATATTTGGATATTCAATACCTGAATGTCACCATGTTTTTCTTTCTGCTAAAAGTGTTTTAAGTTGATAAATTAAGTAGATAGTTCTGTTTAGGTAAAAAAAAAAAAAGATAGAAACGAAAATACTTAGTGAGAATTAATTTCATAAATAATTAGAAAAATGGAAGAAACTTGAACATTCTGGTGCTTAATTTTGTAGCATTCATTCTGGGTACAAAGGCACAAAAGACATCATATTGAATTTACATATTTCCTATGTGAAACCTCAACACATAATCACTAGCTCTTCCTTACCCTTATGTATTTTCTTCATAATGTTAGAATACTTAAAATGATATTACTTTTTTAATATGTTGTGTGTTTACTCTTCTAGACTATAAACTTCATAAACACAAGAACTTGACTTTTGACTGCTTTAATACGCAGACCAATAACAGTGCCTGGTCAATAATAAGCTATTTTCTCTAATTAATTTGTTAAGGAACAAATTAAACGTGAATGAATGTGTGTCAGTAATTTAAATATTTTGCCATTCTAGAATTGATTACTTTAATACTGTGTTTCATGACTGTTCTCATAAAAATTGTTTATACTTTAGAGCTGTCTTAAACAAGAGAAGCATACACTTTGGTGAGTGCATACTAGAAGGAATACTGGTATATTCTGGCATAGAGCAGTTGCCTAGACTGTAAGCCTCACAGTTACTCTTTTAGGTTTAAAAACCTAAAGTAGCCTGACCAGGTGGAGCCACAGTGGATAGAGCGTTGGACTAGGATGCAGAGGACCCAGCTTTGAAACCCCAAGGTCACCATCTTGAGCACAGGCTCATCTGGTTTGAGCAAGGCTCACCAGTTTGAACCCAAGGTCGCTGGCTTGAGCAAGGGGTTACTCACTCTGTTGTAGCCCCCTGGTCAAGGCACATACTAGAAAGCAATCAATGAACAACTGAGGTGCCCCAATCAAGAATTGATGCTTCTCATCTCTCTCCCTTCCTGTCTGTCTGTCCTTATCTATCTGTCTGTCCTATCTATCCCTCTCTCTGTCTCTGTAAAAAACAAACAAAAAAACAAACAAACAAAACTCTAAAGTAAGCCTGGCCAGGTGGTGGTGTAGTGGATAGAGTGTTGGCTGGGACTCAGAAGACCCAGGTTTGCAACCCTGAGGTCGCAGGCTTGAGTGTGAGCTTATTCAGCTTGAGCACAGGCTCACCAACTTGAGCTAAGGGTAACTGGCTTGAGTGTAGGATCATAAACATCACCCCGTGTTTGCTGGTTTGAGCCCTAGGATGCTGGTTTGAGCAAGGGGTCACTGGCTCAGCTAGAGCCCCCCCATCAAGATACATATGAGAAAGCAATCAATGAACAACTAAGATGCCTCAGTAAAGAATTGATGCCTCTCATCTCTCTCAGATCCTATCTGTCTCTGTCTTTCTAGCTTAAAAAACCCTAAAAACCATAAAGTAATATATAACTACAAAAAAGATTTGTCATCACATGTCTCATTTCTTATAATTAGCTTCATTTCTAAGATTATTAAAAATCTCATTAAGCATTTTAAAATGTTATATAAGACTATCATTTTATATGTAAGATGTACCCTTGATACATTGCAATTTAACATTAATTGAAATGTGAGAAATACACAATGTATTGTGCATTCGTAAAATTTTACCATTTTAATTGAAATATGCTGTTTAAAACCTTCTGGTGTCTTAGTCTCGAAGAACTCCATTTTATTTATTTATTTATTATTTACAGAGACAGAGAGAGGGATAGACAGGGTCAGACAGACAGGAACGGAGAGATTAAGAAGCATCAATTATTAGTTTTTCATTGTGCATCATGACACCTTAGTTGTTCACTGATTGCTTTATCATATGTGCCTTGACCGTGGGCCTTCAGCAGACCGAGTAACCCCTTGCTTGAACCAGTGACCTTGGGTCCAAGTTGTTGAATTTTGCTCAAGCCAAATGAGTCTGCGCTCAAGCTGGCGACCTCAGGGTCTCGATCCTGAGTCCTCAGCATTCCAGTCTGACACTCTATCCACTGTGCCACTGCCTGGTCAGACAAGAAATTCATTTATTATATTTATTCCTTTCATTTGCTTTCTAAGCATATAAATCATTTTTATCATTGAAAAATTAATGTTTTACTACTATGTTTTTATATGAATGCAAACTTCTTACAAAACCATGTTTGAAATGAACTTCTTTATACGAACTTTTACTATTATAAATTTATTTTTAATCATATATGCACACAAACTTACTTAACAGCCGAAAGAACCCTTTAGGACTTATAGTTGCATTAAATGAAGATAATACAGCAAAAGGAGACTTTTTCTGGGATGATGGAGAAACTAAAGGTAAGTCTCAGAAGGATATGCTTTTAGATATTTATTCTGATGATGAAAAATTATGACTTTATTGATGGAAATTTGCAGCTTTTAAAAAGTGTCACAAGTTTTAATTTTTATTTCTTGTTTTTTAAATCTATTATAAGGTCTTATATTACTTTATGAGGTTTAATAGTGTTCTTTAAATTATATTTTTAATTAAAAATCTATTTTTTATTGATTCATTATAAAAGTCTTTGAAAACAGTAGATAGATCATTAGGTTGTTATTTATAATTAAAAGTTAAATTCACACATGTACAAATTGCATTATCTTTTAAAATTTCTTACATGATTGTTGTGGTTAAAATAACATTTTTTACTGTAAAAATAAAAGAAAACTAACATCTAAACCTTTAGTTAATGTCAATTATTTGATAAGAATGTTACCATATAAATGGTTTACTATTCATTTCAATTATTGTCTTATTTTTATTTCATAAAGTAAAACTTGAGAATACAGTAAACCAAGAGAACACTGAAAGCCAATATTGCAAATATTTTTTTATGCTGATAGTAAATTTATCTGTTTGGATATAATTTATTACAACTATCATCATATGTGTTAAGTATGTGTATCCAATTTCTCTCTCTTTTTTTTTTTTTCTTTTCCAAGTGAGAGGAGGAGATAGAGAGACAGATTCCTGCATAGGCCCCAACCTGAATCCACCTGAAAACCCCTGTCTGAAGCCTGTGCTCTGCCCATCTGGGGCCATGCTTGCAACCAAACTATTTTCAGTGCCTGAGCCAGAGGCTCCACAGAGCCATCTTAGGTGTCTGGGCTAATGAGCTTGAATTGATTGAGCCATGACTGTGGGAGGAGAAAAGAGAGATAAAGAGGGGAAGGGAAGGAGAGAAGTAGATTATTGATTTTTTTGTGTTCCTTGACTAGGAATTGAACTGAGGACATCCCAAAGGTCAAGGCTCTACCACTGACCCAAATGGCCAAAGTTCCAATTTCTTTTATTAGATGATTCTTAAATTCTTTAAATTTAATTAATTGGGGTATCATTGCAGGTTTCAAATATACAACTCAAAAAAAGACAGCATCTGCACACTGCATCACTCACCCACTGTCCCAAAAAGTCATTTTCTCTTCCCATTTAACCCTCCTTTGCTCACCTCCTCATAACACCCACCCTCTTTTCTCTCTGGCTATCGTCACACTGTTGTATGTGTCTGTGTGTTACATATAACACCCACACCCACACACACATATCTTCATTTTTGCTTAATCCTTTCACATTCTTTTATCCAATTCCCCAAACTCCTTCTCCTCCAACTGTCAGCCTGTTCCATGTATCCATGTCTTTGTTTCTATTTTGTCACTTTATTTTGACCATTATATTACACATACAAGTAAGATCATATGACATTCTATTTCTCTCACTGGCTTATTTTACTAAGTAGGTGTTTAAAAGCATAATATTATCTATTACATATATATCTAATATTAATATATATTATTACTATATCTAATTATTACTATATCTAAATATTAATATATATAATTATTAATATGTATCCATATTAAAGACTATTTTATGCCTTAAAACATTCAAATATTTCTAAATTAATTCCAAGAAGTAGTCTATTTATTGGTGTGCTCTCTTTAAATTTGAAAATATAGAATCTATTTTGTTTTATCAAATTTCACCAATATAGATTAATATATATTACCACCATATATCTGCTCCACCTACAGCTTGCTCTTGTCAGTTAATGGTAATTTCATCAGTACAAAATGCTGAAAACCTTAGAATGACTTCTCTTTTAAAACATAAGAATTTTTCTTGCTGCTATTTTTTTAATTTATGATTTTAACTTATTGCGTTTACATAGATTCAAGTGTCCCACCGAATATATCTACTCCCACCCCCAATTTCCCTTTGCTCCCCCTTTGCCCCCTCCCAAAGCCTTTCCACCTTCCCTCCAGGATTTGCTGTCCTGTTCTCTATAATGCTGTGTTATGTATATATAATTTCACCAATCTCTTTCCCTTTTCTGATCCCATGTTCGCTTCCACTTTCCCTCTGAATTCTTTCCCTCTGGTCCCTTTGATCCTGCCTCTGCCTCTGTTCCATTCCTCAGTTCACACTGTTCATTGGATTCCTCAAATGAGTAAGGTCATATGAAAACTTTCTCTGCCTGGCTTATTTCACTTAGAATGTTAGTTTCCAGTTCTATTCATGTTGTCACAAAAGGTAAGATTTCCTTCTTCCTCACAGCCATGTAGTATTTCATTGTGTATATGTACAACAGCTTTTTAATCCACTCATCCACTGATGAATACTTGGGCTGTTTCCAGATCTTGGCTATTGTGAACAATGCTGTAATAAACATGGGGGAATATTTCTTCTTCTGAATCAGTGATTTGGTATTCTTAAGATATATTCCTAAAAGTGGGATAGCTGGGTCAAAAGGCAGTTCCATTTTTTATTTTTTGAGGAATTTCCAAACTGTTTTCTACAGTGGCTGCACCAGTCTGCATTCCCACCAGCAGTGCAGAAGGGTTCCCTTTTCTCCACATTCTCGCCAGCACTTATTCTGTGTTGTTTTGTTGATGAGCGCCATTCTGATGGCTGTGAGGTGATATCTCATTGTGGTTTTAATTTGCATTTCTCTAATGACTAGTGATGTTGAGCATTTTTTCATATACCTATTGGCCGTCTGTATGTCCTCTTTGGAGAAGTGTGTATTTAGTTCTTTTGCCCATTTTTTGCTTGGATTGCTTGTCTTCCTGGTGTTGAGTTTTACAAGTTCTTTATAAATTTTGGTTATTAACCCCTAATCAGATGTATTGTTGAATATGTTCTCCCATTGTGTGAGTTGTCTTTTTATTTTGTTAATGGTGTGTTTTGCTATGAAAAGGCTTTTTAGTTTTATATAGTCCCACTTGTTCATCTTTTCCTTTACTTCACTTGCCCATGGAGATAAATCAGCAAAAATATTGCAGTGAGAGATACCGAAGAGTTTATTGCCTATGTTTTCTTTCAAGATGTTTATGGTTTCAGAACACATTTAAATCTTTTATCCATTTTGAGTTTACTTTTGTGAATGGTGTAAGTTGGTGATCTGGTTTCCTTTTTTTGCAATTATCTGTTTAATTTTCCTAACACCATTTTTAAAAGAGACTGTCTTTACTCCATTGTATGCTCCTACCTTCTTTGTTAAATATCAATTGTCCATATAAGTGTAGGTTTATTTCTAGGTTCTCTGTTCTGTTCCATTGATCTGTATGCCTGTTTTTATGCCAGGACCAGGTTTTTTTTAGTACGATAGCCTTGTAGTATAACTTGATATAAGGAAGTGTGATACCCCCCACTTTATTCTTCTTTTTCAGTATTGCTGAGGTTATTCGTGTTCTTTTTTGATTCCATGTAAATTTTTGGAACATTTGTTCTGTATCTTTAAAGTATGTCATTGGTATTTTAATAGGAATTGCATTGAATTTATATATTGTTTTGGGTAATATAGACATTTTAATGATGTTTATTCTTTTAAAGATTTAAAGATTTATTTATTCATTTGAGAAGAAGAGGAGAGAGAGATAGAGAGAGAGAGAGAGAGAGAGAGAGAGAGAGAAAGGAGGTGGAGCAGGAAGCATCAACTCCCATATGTGCCTAGACCGGGCTAGCCCAGGGCTTCAAACCACTGACCTCAGCATTCCAGGTTGACACTTTATGCACTGCACCACCACTGGTCAGGCTACCCTATGTCTTTTGATAGGAGAATTTAATCCAATTACATTTAAGGTTATTATTTTAAGGTTATTATTGATATGTAGTTATTTATTGCCATTTTATTCTTTAAATCTACATTTCTCTTTTACTAGATTTTTTTCCTGCTTTGTTCTGTTTACAGCAGGCCCCTTAACTTTCTTGTTTGGTTGTAGTGAATTCCTTGAGGGTTTTTTTTTTTTTTTTTGGTCTGGAAAACTTTTTATTTCTTCTTCTATTTTAAATGATAGCCTTGCTGGATAGAGAAGTCTTGGTTGTAGACTGGTTTTTTTGGTATTACTTTGAATATTTCTTTCCTCTAATGTTTCTGTTGAGAAGTCAGATGTCATCCTTATGGGGGCTCCTCTGTAGGTAATTGACTGCTTTTCTCTTACAGCTTTTAGTATTCTTTCTTTAACTCTTAATTTTTGTATTTTAATTATGATGTGTCTCGGAGTAGGCCTCTTAGGTTCATCTTTAATGAGATTCTCTGTGCTTCTGGAACCTGTGTGACTTTTTCCTTCAGCAATTTAGGGAAGTTTTCAGCTATGATTTCTTCACTCAGATTCTCTATCCCTTGATTTTTCTCTTCCCCTTCAGGAATCCCTATGATGCAGATGTTGCTTCTCTTCATGTTGTCACAGAGCTCTCTTAGAGTTTCCTCAGACTTTTTAAGCCTCTTCTTGCTGCAGTGCTTCTGTGCTTTCATTTATGTTGTCCTCTAATTCACTGATTTGGTCCTTGGCTTCATCTATCCTGCTTTAAATTCCTTCTAGTGTGGTCTTCATTTCTAATATTGTATTTGTCATTTCTGACTGGTTTCTTTTTATTATTTAAATGTCCTGTTTGATATTTGCTATCTCTTTATTTAGATGCTTGTTATATCCATCCATTGTTGCTCTAAGATCTTTAAGCATCCTAACAATCATTATTTGAAACTCTGCATCCAGTAGTTTGGTTATTTCCATCTCATTCAGATCTTTTTCTGGGGATTTTTCTTGTTGATTTATTTGGATTTCATTCCTCTGTCTTCCCATTTTGTCTGTGAATAAGAAGGGTGTGGCCAAAAAAGACCAATAGGTGTGGCCTCCGTGTTTCCTAGGTGTGGTCTGTCTGCGGGACTGCCATCCCCTCTGCCACTGCCACTGGTGTTCATGCATGGGTGTTGCAGGTGCTGGCCTGCTGCTGTGGTGGCTGTAGCTTCCTCCTCGCTACCACAAGCAGGACTGCATTCACGTGCCCAGGCTGCTAGCCCTGGCTGGCCCTCATCCTTTGCATCACCCCTACTGGCAGGACTGTGCTGCCGCCTCTGGGCTGCAAGCCTTGACCAGCTCCCTGTCTCTGCCCCACTCCCATGGGTGGGGCTGCGCTCGCAAGCACAGCCACAAGCTGCAAGCCTCAGCTGGTTCCCTGGCTTGTGCTTTGCCCCCATGGCCGAGACTACAGGCAGTACTGCTCTCGCTAGTCAGACCTCTTTCATGCACTCTGTCTGCAGTCGCAACAGCTCCTGGCTTCTGTCTCTATGGGTGGAAATGCGCTCACCCCCAGGCTGCAGCTGCCACTGGTCCCTGGCTTCCCTGGCTTCCACCTCAGCTTACGGAATCATGTTCCACTTCCCACTGCTGCCCACCCTCTGAGGAGCACTCAGCAGTGTGTGGGTGGCAATGTAGCTCAGACCTCAGCACTCAATACTGTATCCTTGATGGTTCCCTGCTTCTAAGTGATTCTTTGCTCTGAATGTAGCAGGGGAGCTTCTGTTTGGCTGGTGTCCTGTTTCCCTTTGCTGGTATTGCTGGTTTCAGAAAAATTATTCACTTTAGCTTTGGGGAGTGACTCAACCCAGGGGTTAGGGTGGCTGTCCCTCAAAATGTTTCTCACTGTGCCTCCTAGATTACACTCTTTTCTTGCTACTTTGGTCCTCTCAGCTCTCTCTGTCCCCCAGTGCCCTGGGTGAGTAGCTGTGAAAGAGGTTTTCTGCATGATCCCTTTGAGAAGAATCCTGGGTCTGAGAAATCTCTCTCTTACTCACAAACAGTATCCTGGCTTGTTTTGCAGCTAAATACTGTTAGTACGTCTCTTCTAGGCTCTGGGGCTGCAGCCTGGGGCTTTGGTCCTGGGTCCCAGGACCCTCCACTCTTGGGAAGCTTCCCTCCTACCATGTGCTGCCGCTTGCTCCCAGGAGCTGGACAGCACTCTGCATTTTCACATTTTCTACCAGTCTCAGGGTGGCTTCTTCAATGATCTGTGGTTATAGATTTATCTTAATTTAGCCCAAACTTGGTTTTTCCAGATGATGGTTCTTAAAATTAAGTTGTAATCCACTTTGGTTCTGGGAGGTGAAAGTTAGAATGTCTGCCTACTCCATTGTTATCTTGCCACCCTCCCTCTTGCTGCTATCTTTTCTGGATCCTTTCATCAGCTCCACCACTAACATCACTATCTTTCATTTTAATTACTATATTAGCTATTTAAATGTCCTATAGGTCTATAGTTCATGTCAAACCATTTTACATTTTGTTTACAATACAGCAGCTAGAGTCAATCTTTCAAAAGGTGATTCAAATGATCCTACCTCTACTAAAAACAATCTAATGATTCTCTATTGTACTGTCAGGAGCCACAATTTTTTTTTTGTATTTTTCTGAAGCTGGAAACAAGGAGAGACAGTCAGACAGACTCCCACATGTGCCCGACTGGGATCCACCTGGCACGCCCACCATGGGGCGATGCTCTGCCCACCAGGGAGCGATGAGGAGCCACAATTTTTATCAAGACCTAAAGCACTCACCATTACCTGTAATTTTGTGTGAACTCACACACACACACATACACAAAGAGTTTCCCCCTACAGATCTGCATTTCTCATTCTTGTCCAACACAGCAGGCTTCTTACTCTCTCTCAAATACCTTAGAGCTTAAGAATATTAGAGTGAGATCTCCCATGAGAATACATTCTAAACATTTACTAAATAGAAATGTCATAGAATTCGACTCCAATGAACTAAATTATTTATAATTATCAATAACAAAAATGTTGAGATAATACCTCTGTTGGTAGCATGTGATACTTGATTTTAAGACCATTTTTATTTCTTTAATGATAGCAATTTCTCAAATATGTTTCCTTTTTCTACTGGTAAAACTTGATATTGATAATTTACTTTTAAGTAAGAAGATGTTTAAAAATAAGAAGCTATGATTTAACCAGTCAAATACTATGGTATTTATATAGTTCTGTGTTTTGAAAAGATAAAATTACAAGTTTATGAATAATTAACATGTAAGTTAACATGTAAGCAAAAAAAAATGACCTTCAATTCAGGCTCTGATTCGAATTTTATTTCTTAGGATTAAAATTATAAGTAAGTCAATGTTATTGAAAGTATCATATATAATCCTAGGATTATGTTATATTTTTATTCTATTTCTGATATTATTTTGGTCATAATTTTAAGTTTTTCTGTTAAATATGTTGATAAAATTTTTGTTGAAAATATGGTACACAAAATTATTGCCTTATTTTTTTCTTAATAAAGATTATCTCAATCTTTATCATGTCCTTCGATACCCTCTTTCATACTTAGTCTTTCTCCAAAAGATGAAAAATAACTAAAAGATACAAAATTGTGTCATATTTTTCTACAAAAAAGTAAATGTTGCATAATTTACTAGAAAGAGATAAAATATTGGTTAAAATAATTAGTGTACAGTGATGTTTATTTTACTATAAGTTTTGGTTTTTTTGAATTTTAATTTTTTAGCAATCTTTGAAAAATTAAACTAAACAAATATGCATTTATTACCTTTGCTCAATGGGAAAATATACTACCAATATTATTTAGAGATAATTAATATAACTTAATTTAAAAGGATAATGTTTAATTTGCTTTATTAATAATGTTTTTTACATTTCTTTAGTGTTTATAACTGTAAATATAGAGCAGACAGTTTAATAATACATTTTTATCTGCTAATTTTATTTTTTTACATTACAGACACTATCCAAAATGGCAACTACATTTTATACACATTTTCTGTTTTTGAGGTAAGCATTATTCTTGGATACATAGTTAAATATATACCTTGTTAAGATGCCTGAGTTATGTCTTTATTATGAATTTTTTTTGAAATGTTTACATTTACTTCCAGATTTCATTAGGATAAAATTAAATAAAATATTAAATTGTTAAATTCTAAATAAACTGTTAGCTTAAATTTTTATATTTAAATGTAATAAATGAGTTAATGATGAAAAATTGATGCATAGAAGTTTTCAGACTTCTTAAAGTATTATATCTGGTTCAAATAACATGCCTGAAGAAGCTAATGAACAAAATAAACTAACACAAAATAGAGATAATTTCATAGATAGGAAGCAGGCTGACAGCTATCAGGGCTGGGATGCTGAGTGAAAGGGGTGGGGGAATTGAACAAAACAAAAAGAGAGGAAAAAAAGAAAAATAATTTTAACTTATCTGCATAAGTTTTAATATATTAGTCACAGCAGTAATTGTCATGAGTTTGAGATGAGGATGAAAAATCTATGGACAAGGTTAAATTTTGAATAACTAATAACAATGTTTTTTATAGATATTAAGCTCTTTATATGTTAATTTTTATGAAGCCAAGTTAGTCTACATTAAGAGTATTTTAGGTAATTTTTGATAATAAATGTTATGGCATGTGTACAAAAAATTGAAAAGAGTTGCTAATTTATAAATGTTACATGGATGTGAAGAGCTAGTGGGAATAAAAGGATAAATGGTTTGCTCTTTTCCTATTTTAAAGCTGCATTTTTCTTTCATTTTGGTGTCCAAAGATCTTCTATTTAATATATAACATTGTGTATTTTTTTCAGAACCAATTAGATATCATATGCACACATTCATCATACCAAGAAGGAACTGCTTTAGCATTTGAGACTATTAAAATCTTTGGGCTCACAGACACTGTTACAGAAGTTAGAGTGATGGAAAATAATCAGCCAGTGCAAACTCACTACAATTTTACTTATAATGCTTCCGTCAAGGTAAATTTAATCATTTTAAATATTTTATACTCTCACATTTAATATTATATAACCATCCAGTTCTTGATTTTGTGGTTATTTTTCTTCATGATAAAACTTCTCTTTCTTTTTCCTCTTTTTGTGTTGCTGGTATTCCATTTTGTCATTCCAATTTATATTCAGATATTAATATTAAGGATGCTCCTTACTACTTCTATTTAATTTTATCTTGATAGCACTTGTATATACCTTCCTAGTGTTTTCTTATACCATTATCCTATTCTGAATTCTAACTTACAACATTCTAAATAAGTTAGCTTCTCATTTAAGACTCTTTAAGATATTGATTTAGGCCATATCTTTAGTTATTCTACCCGCTCCTTCTTTTATGAACTTCCATTATCCTCAATATACCATGTACATTTTTCTTCAAAGTTTTGTTTACACCTCCCTTTCTACTACAAGACCTGTCTTATAATTTTGTTTCTTTGAATAGGTATATGAAAGAGAATAAAGGAGTTGCAAATGGGGCTTGAATTCCAGGGCTGTGGCCTCTTCATTTAAACATATTAAATAAATCTTACATTATCTTAGTCTCCTCACTTTTAAAATATAATATTTAAATCAGAATTTTGCTTAGGTAATAAATCCATGTACTTAAAATGTTAAACATAATAATTTAAAACACAAAAGTGATGTTTACTGGTTTTTAATTTTTGACCATTTATATATTACTAAATTATCAGTATTATAAGCATAAATAAATTCTAAATTATTTTAGAAATAGAATTATTTAGAGTATTTTTAGTCTAACTCCTAAGATTTCTGGCCAAGATTTTTTCATTTAGAAATTTTTATAAGAATATGTATTAGTTATTTATTCTTTATTTAGTAAGTATACTATAATTTTTATAGTACTAGGACTACAGAAATTAATCAATATAAAAATAATGAAGATTTTCTGAGAACTTTATGGCTCTAACCATATGTATACAGAACATATAATGCAAAAATAATTTTATTTGGTTTTTGTGATTTCAGTTTATATCAGTGTCTATTTTTATGTTTATGTAAAGGTTCAAACAGACAATAATAGATATAACTTTTTAATAATTTGCTCTTTCTGCTACACTTAGATTGATTTTTACAAGAATTTTCATTCCTGAATGTAGAGTTATGAAAATAATTTGATATAAGAAACTAAGCTATACAGGCCTGACCTGTGGTGGTGCAGTGGATAAAGCATCGACCTGGAACGCTGAGGTCACCAGTTTGAAACCCCCAAGCTTGCCTGGTCAAGGCACATATGGGAGTTGATGCTTCCTCCCCCACATTCTTTCTCTCTCTCTCTCTCTCTCTCTGAAATGAATAAAATAAATTTTAAAAAACCACACACAAAAAACATATCTAAGCCATGCAGATGAAACTCTGGGATAAACATTGCTCAAATTATTCTCAAGTTATATAACCAATAACAAGCATAACTGTAATATTCTAATGTAAATAATTGTATATTAGAATATATATTTCAAATGTATATCCATATACACATGTATATACAACTATTCCTTTTTTTTGTTAATGCCATATTATCAACCATATAACTTATTTCTGAAACATTTTAAACAACGGTTACAATTAGAGACAGACTTAAAAATATAAGTATTTTTTTTCCTCTGACACTGTGAACCTCCCTAACAACCCAAGTGATCAACTTTTTCTTCCCTTTTCTTTCCTTGAGGGATCTAACATTTATTTCATTCCTAGTATGTCTTTGACATTATGCTGGGTGCTTTAAATTTTACATAGTCATTCTGTATAGCAATCCCTTTTAGTAGGGGTAGAGATGCCAATTTGAAGGGAGAAGAAGTTGAGGATAGACAATTTACCCTAAGATACATGAACATTAAATAACAGAATTGAGAATTCAACTCATGCCCAGATTTAAAGGTAATGCTTTACTACAGTTCTCATAGATTTCCTGTTTTGAGGTTCTAGTCATTCCAGTGGCATGAGATATTTTCTCCTTTCAATTTTATTAGTTAAGTATCATATTAAAAAATTTATAATTTATGAAGAATTGCTGTGATTGTTGCATTTTATAAAAAAAAGTTAAGTATTTTAAATTGTCCAATGGTCAGAAATATTCTTTAATGTTTCTTTGTCTTCAAAGAGTCTCCTAATTTACAATCTCAAGTGTAACCTTGGCAAAAACTTTACCATTCAGTGGAATCAAGTTTTTTCAGAAAATGAAAGGTTTAACTGTTATCCAGATGCAGAATCTGCAACCAAGAAAAGCTGTGAAGAACGAGGCTGTTCATGGCAACCGGTAATAAGAATTTTAATTACGATTTATGGTCTGATTTTCATAAGCATTTCACTATAATGTTTACATATTCTAATTTTAATTCTATAGCATATAAAATAAATATACCTATATAAGCATTTGGAATTTGAAATTAGGACTTCTAATAAAAAAATTATCTTCATTTTAATTGATTCTCCAGCCCTAGTTTAGTAAATGCCAGATTAAATGGAAGTGTAAATTGCTTTTAGAGACTTTGGATAATATAACTTTATTTAATAAAATAGTAGTGTACTTGTAGGCTATACCTGACTAACTTAACTAAGCAAGATATTATGCTAGTAGAGGACAGTCTTTCACAAGTATTGTCTCAAGTTACTAAACCATTTAAAATTGATGGGGGGCTATGTCTATCTCACTACATGATAATTTATGTGCAATAATTTTGGTCATACTTTCAACAGGACGATGATAGCTATTGATAGCAGAAGTTTTTACACAAAACAATATAGGCATAGTCAGTCCCCTCTTGTTATGTCTATGTTTCAAATTCTATGCTTTTGGTACATCATTTGGTTTTCTCAGCAGGAACATTTATTTAGTGTAGTGGGCTTGTTTATAAGAACCAGTCATGAAATAAGGAACAATATAGTTTCTTTATAAGTGGTAGAAAAGCATTTTAAGTATATGTCCATCATGGGGTTGTTGTAGAGCCATTTTATCTACAAAAAGCAATGTGGTCAATTTGAAGAATAAATACATGGATGGGATAAAAAGTTATGAGTAATTTACTTAACTTTTGCAAAGACTACACAATTATTTTATTTTCTGTGTTGAAAATAGACATTACAATGTTTATAATTTCTGTCAATAAACATATGCTCCATTTTTAGATTCTAGGATCCAAAGCACCTGAGTGTTTCTTTCCTAGAAATGACAATTCTTATTTAGTCAAGTCAACTGAGTATTCATCAATGGGTATAACAGCTGACCTCCAGCTGAATACTACAAATGTTCGAATAAAACAACCTTCTCAACCCATCTTAACTCTTCGTGTGGAGGTGAAATACCACAAAAATGACATGCTGCAGTTTAAGGTATGTTTAATATACATAATACCAATGCACAAGTCGTCTCTCAAGATGAGAAATTTTGAATACAGTAGATACTTGAGTTTTTAATGTAATATTAAGAACTACTAGTTGGATTGATGACATTTTTTCCCAAAAAGCTCATAGCTAAGAGCACAATAAATGAAATTTCTTCTTTTTCCTGACTTTGTGAATAAAACATATAGTAGAAATTCTGAAAAAAAATTATTGTTAAATGGATAAATTTGTTAAAATACACAAATATTTAAATTGTTAAATAAATTAGTTAGAATTCACAATGTTGGTAATACATTAAAATAAACAAAAAAAGAAATAAAATAGGATGTTTATTATTTTCATGATTTTTGCATAATGATATCAAGGTATATGAGACATAATTTTATTCAATAGTTATTACACTCACTAATGTTTTTTCTTAAGATCTCCACCAAATTCTATTAAAAATTATTACAAATGATAGCTTCAACAAAAGACTGGACATAAAATGTTTTACTCTATAATATCATTCACTATTTGAATAATATCTTTCATCATCTAGAAGCTGAAATAGTGGCAAATCCCATAGTGAAATCAAATGAGAACAATCAAGTAAACAATAAAAAAATTTAATAATTATAGAAGTGAGTTGATTGCTTATAAAGAATTAACTATTTAAAAGTATTGATGAATATTAAATAAGTAATAAGATATCTTAAATAAGACAAAATGTTTTGAAAGTTAACTTATTTTAGAGCTTTTACTGTTTTTAAATAATATGTATAGACATCTCAGTGGACTATTTTTTGAGACTAAATGAAAAAACCTTTATATTTATCTAAAAAAATAAACCATATAAAACAATAGTTAAGAATTATCTAAAAATAGATTAACTATATACGGCTAAAACACTACAATTGTAGTTTGAATTGCCTAACAGTTCTCATAAAAGAAATAGTATAAAAATATGTATGCATATATAACATTAAATGATATACATGTATATATAAATAAATATACATAATTTAATATAATATATAATGAAATCAAATTTAAGCCCCCCAAACTAGCTGCATATTTTTTTTGTAGCTGGCTAGTGAAGGTCTTTCAAACTGATAAAAGAGATAAATCCCATAAATAAAAATATATTTATTTTATATGTAAAAATTACACATTTCAACATTAAATAGTATAAACAATTAGAAGACAAACAAAAAATTGATAAATATCTGACACCTCTATAATAAAAGGCGAGCTCTTTCAACACATACAAACAAGAAAAATATTAAGATTTTAACAACAAATAGCAGAAGAAATAATTGGAAATAAAAATGCTAAAATGAACTGATTTTAAAAAGTTTTTTATTTACTGATTTATCAAGATAGAAAGGGAGAGAGAGAGAGAGAGACAGACAGACAGAAACATCAATTTGTTCCTGAATGTGTCCTGACCACGGATGGAACCGGTAACCTCTGTGTTCCTGTGCATTGCTCTAATCTACCAAACTAATGGTCCAGGGCTAAAATACACTTATTAAAATAAAAAGGACAAAAGATTAATTCAAAGAATGAGAAAATTAACTATTAAATAATAATATAGGAAACAGTTGATCTTAATCATTAAGAGTTACAGAACAATTTCTCTTCATTAAAATAAAACAGTATTAGAGCACATATTTTGGTGAGAATCTTTATTAGTACACTAATTCTAAAAAAAAGTTTATAAGTACATATCAAAGACTCTACAAATGTTAGTATACTTGGACCTAATATTTCACTTCTAAGAAATGTAGTGAGAAATAAAGAAATGAATAAACAGAAGTTAACATTAATATGTAGGACCATACATATGACAAAAATATTGAAACAGCTGTGTCTAGAGGGAAGTGGTAAATAATTTTGTATCTCCATATAAGAAACCATTTAGCTCAAAAGTGGATTTTAAAGGTTTCTCATATAAAAAAGTGAATCACAAAATATTTTAAAACGTAAACTGCTATAGGTAATAATCTTATCTCATTACCTATGTATGTATGTATATATATATATGTATATATGTATGTATATGTACCATGGATACAGAATTAAATATTATATAAACAAGAATTCTAAATATTCTTGTTTGAATTGTTATTTAATATGTACAATATTTCACCAAACTAGAGCAAACCATTTCAATTTTTATTATGTTTTTACCATAGATTTATGATCCACAAAATAAGAGATATGAAGTTCCAGTACCATTAAACATTCCAAGTACACCGACAAGTACTTATGAAAATAGACTTTATGATGTTGAAATTAAAGAAAACCCTTTTGGCATCCAAGTTCGCCGGAGAAGTACAAGAAGAGTTATGTAAGTGGGTGAATCATTTTATATGAACCATATTTTGATTTTAGCCCAGGAAGGAAAAAGTAAGATAATTATTTTCACACCCTTCACTGTGCTAGAGTATCATTACACTATTTATATGTAGTTGATGTTGTCATATATAACTTGACCTATTTTAACGTTTTAACTTAAACAATTAGCACATCATAAGACTATTGTTAAGAATTATATAATATTTTACTTAAACTTTAGATGGGATTGATTTTATATTAAATATAAAATATACTCTTTTTTGTGGCAGAGACAGAGAGAGGGACAGATAGGGATAGACAGATAAGAAAAATCAATTCTTCATTGTGACTCCTTAGTTGCTCATTGATTGATCTCTCATATGTGCCCTGACCAGGGTGCTACAGCAGACCCAGTGACCCCTTGCTCGAGTCAGCGACCTCGGACTCAAGCTGGTGAGCCTTGCTCAAACCAGATGAGCCCACGCTCAAGCTGATGAGCTTGGGGTCTCGAACCTGGTTCCTTCACATCCCAGCCCAATGCTATATCCACTGCGCCACCGCCTGGTCAGGCAAAATTTATTTTTCTAATCAAGTTGAGAAACCAAACTGAGACTTCTCTTGAAAGCATGATAACTGTTCACAAAATAAGTAATTGGAAATATGTTACGTAATTACTTTATTAGAACTGTTGAAATCAGAGTTTATTGGCCCTGGAATCTGAGCGAATACTATTTCTGCCAGGCATTGATTAAAGGAAATTAAGATACATGCATCTAGATATTTTTATGTCACAATAAATAAATTTAAGGAAAAAGTTATCTTTATTTTTGTGAAATTCTTTATAAACTATAATATATTAAAAGATAATTTTATGTAATTTAAAATTGCTATGTTATCCTTTAGAAGATGTTGTTCAGATGTTTTCAGGTATTATCAGAATGGATATAAATAATGAAGAAAAGTATATTAGGATATTTTTGTTACAAAGGATAACTAGCCAAGTCACTTTGTAAAAAATTCTTGGTGCAAAGGTATATGTACTGTTATTTGAGAATCATTATTCTTTAGTAAATACTTTTTTCAAAATATTATAAAAATGTAAATATGTCCCAAATTCTTTGTAATACTTGTGTTTTCTTATATTGCCAACTCTAGTTTTCTTCCTCCATCTTGTTCTTGCAAATGATTCAAAAAACAATATATTCTTTGCAACATATTTATTCTGGAATCTTTAGTAAATATTTATTTTTATAAATTCAAAAAAGAAAAATTTTGTGAATATTAATAGGAATGACTTTAAATTAAAATATCTATTATGCCTTATAATTTATTTTAATATTGATTTATTTGTATTCTCTATTTTAAAAAAAACACACTTACTACGATTATAACACTTCCTGGGAACAGGAAGATGGATGACTATCAATATTACTTCCAGATTATATATTATTTATAACTTCATATTAATTTTATTTTATTTTATTTTATTTTTAATTTTATTTTTAAAAGCAATATAATCTAAAGATAAACATATATAGCCATATTAATCTTATGATTCACTCTATTCATAATTATATTAGAATAATTATCTCTTTCTATTTGGTATCTGATTACAATAAGTTAGATAGAGAAAATATTATTAATTTTCAGCTCACACAAGTAAAAATCTTTATTGTTATTTGTGGCAGTATTTTGTAAATGTTTACAGAAATAGAAATATTTTTTTGTTTTGTTTTGTTTTGCTTTCAGTTGGGATTCTCAGTTACCTGGATTTGCTTTTAATGACCAGTTCATTCAAATATCTACTCGTCTGCCATCACACTATGTATATGGTTTTGGGGAAGTGGAACACAAAGCTTTTAAGCATGATCTAAACTGGCACACCTGGGGAATGTTCACAAGAGACCAACCCCCAGGTGTAAGTACCAATTTTTAGCTATCTCATGACACAGCTAAGACCTTGATTAGGATACCAGTCACTTCTATGTAAACTTGTACTTCAGTATTGAAACAATGAAGAAAGGGGCTGGAGTGATTTTTTGAAAAATAAACAGAAAGTCACCATTCATTTTACTGACAAAAATAGAGGGTTGAATGGATGATATTGAGTACAGTGGGAAGTGAGGCAGTGACCCAATTCCTGACTCTCTCACCTGCACTGAAAGAGCATTTCAGAGTCAGTATTGCCTACCAAACCCATGTTTACTCTAACTTTTTAAAAAATAACTGACTAGGTTTTTCTGTAATTGTTTTTTAATTCTTCTGTAATGATTTGATGCAATTTTTTTTATTATGACACCTAGCTGTAGTTGTGTATTTTTATTAGGCTGTAATGCTAGTTATATCATTAGACATGTTTTTATAAGCTCATGTCACTTTCTCCAATGTTTTAACTTATTAATTAAATATACTTTATATATATTTAATGTGCTACAAAACTAAAATTAAGTATAATTATTCTAGATAAATATTAAAAATACATTTTTATAAATATACCAACTTATTTTCATTTGTTACATGTAATGCATACTTAAAGGATATATCAAAAGTGAAATTATAAAATGTGTATACTATTGCAACCATATTTTATTAAGAGCTCAGTTTTGTTTTATTTTTTGAATCACGATAGTACAAACTTATGTTATTAAGATAGCTTTTCATTTATACCAAGTTAAAAAATATATAGTTTACCAAAATTTACTTCTTTAAAAACTTTCAGCATTAACATTGAAATTATTAGGACTATGTAACTTTTATTCTCAATATAAAAAGTTTTTCTTTCCCATGCAAATCAATTCCTGGGATTCCATGTGGGCCAAACATGTCAAGTTCTTTGGGGGTCATCTTACAAATTTTGGCAGGTCATTTCATGAACCAGAGTATAGGTTTTTCATATTCTAAAAAAAAAAAAATCTAGCTAAAAAATAAATGCTTTATAAATACAAAATATTACATACATTATTTTAAATATAAAATGTGTAAATTTAGATATTTATAATATTAATTACTTAAGATGTTGAATACTTTAATCACTTGACTCATTTTTAGGAAATTAAATGACAGAAACAAGTACAAATTTATAAAATAAATTAACAGATATAATCTGTAGAAAGAAACCAATTACTTTAATAACAATGGTTTTCTCATCAGTTATGGGGCAGCATTTGTGGATGTTACATATTTGTACATTTATATACATACTCTAAAGCCATAACAGTTCTAATAATGAAAAAATTTTAATTTCTAAGAGAAATGCATTAAATTTAATTTATGTGTGCAAGGAAAGAAAATTACATTCTTAGGCTCGATTTTATGATGAATTTAAATATTATATTAATAACATTCACGTGGTAATATTTTCTAAATATATGTTATATTTAATTTTTTATTTTAGTATAAACTTAATTCCTATGGCTTTCATCCCTATTACATGGCCCTGGAAGATGAGGACAATGCTCATGGAGTTCTCTTACTTACCAGCAATGCAATGGGTAAAACAATTCTATTTTAATTTCTCATTATTTTATGTGACTTTTTAATAAAAATGTTATACTTAGAAAAATATGTAATTATATTTTGAATTTCCAGATGTTACATTTCAGCCAACTCCTGCTCTAACTTACCGCATAATTGGAGGAATCTTAGACTTTTATATGTTTTTGGGCCCAACTCCAGAATTTGCGACACAGCAATACCATGAAGTATGATTGAATTTGTTTTTTAGAAAAAACATAAAGTTCTCTTCATAATACAAGTAATTCTCTGAGTTCACTAATAATTTTTGTTTTCAAAGGTTATTGGCCGACCTGTCATGCCTCCTTACTGGGCTTTGGGATTCCAGTTATGTCGTTATGGGTACAGAAATACTTCAGAAGTTCAGCAAGTGTATGATGATATGGTGGCTGCTCAGATCCCCTATGTATGTATATAAACTTTTAAGACAGTATTAAATATGTCATCTATAAAATCAGAATAAAATATATACTTAAACACATATACTTTTAAATTATTTTAAGTATTTGGCAATAATCAAGGCTTAGTTTTTATTAATACCTAATGGATTAGATATGAAAATTTTTAAGTGACTTATTAGATTAATAAAGGACAAATAATAATAATATTATTATTTTTTAAAATTTCTCTCTAATTCCATGCCCTGGAGTTGTACTAACAAGTCAATGTGAAGTTGCATTTCTCACATAAACTTTGGATTGCATAGTCAGACGCATTCCCCATATTTTGAATATGGGCTTAAGTGTCCACAGAATTATTGCATCAACTAATGTGACAAATTACAAGGAAGAAATTGCAAGTGAAACAGAGTGATTTTTTCCCTTGGAATGGATGATACTTGTAATACTAGAATACCAAAAGAAAGGGCTGACAGAATATCATCTTCCTTTAATGTTTTGGAAAAATAAATATTCCTAAGTATCCAGAAATAATCAGTTCTTGTGATTTTTATTTTTTGTTGATATTAAGGAATCCCAGGGAGCCACCCAATAACACATAAGCATGTAAATTGAGGGTGGTTGGGTGTATAAAAACTCATTCTAAGAAAAATGAGAAGGAACTACTTATAAGATATCGGTATATATGTAGAATTCAACATATGGTCCTGAATATAATATTATGGGTGTATGAACTATATAGTGGATGATATAGAAATATGCAAGTGGAAAAGAGAACCTTTCCAATTTTTGATAAAAATTGAAGACCATTATATTATCCACATATTTTATAACACCTAGAAAAATATTGAGCTAATTTGAATTAACATAAAATTATTAACAAATTTGTTATTTAGGCTTAAATTTCTTATGATAACACTCAAACATTAATTAGTTTAAATATATTTGTAAATAACTATTAGTAAACAATGTTTCACTTACTTTTGCTTGGACTGCTATTTCAAAAGTGACCTTGATGATAAAAGATGAAAAATATTATAATAATTAATGAATTTACTAATACTTCTTTTTCCTTCTGACAGTATTAGTATTTGAAATTATTCTATATTTGCTTTAAGTTTCCAGAAATAGAGCAACATGCTTTTAGAGCCTCATAACCCTTATACTCTTGTGTCTTTTTTCTGAGAAATACATAGTGAGATACTGATTTTAAATAATTTTAACTAAATTATTAAATGAACTATAAACAAAACAATATTTTTACCAACTTATTCTTAGAATATTTTGAATCTTCATATACTACTTTTTATTAATTCTCTTCAGGATCAAGTAAAGAGGCATTGAAACGTTCATAATACTAATACTCTCATAAGTATTATGATAAAATATGATACACTCACTCCTGTGATTCTTACCCCACTGTCATAATTCTCATATATTTTAGGATGTTCAATACACAGATATTGATTACATGGAAAGGCAACTAGACTTCACAATTGGGGAAAGATTCCAGGACCTTCCTCAGTTTGTTGACAAAATAAGAAATGAAGGAATGAGATACATTATTATTCTGGTCAGTATTTATATTTTACATTTTATTTGAGTATTATTGTCTTGGTTTTATTAAGATTTCTCTCCCAGATTGAGAAATACAAGGGGGTGTTTCAAAATTAAAATATATAACTTTGGGTTCTACTCTTAAATCTAAAACATTCTTGCATTACTACTTTGTTTTATTTACATGGGCTGTCACCAGGGTACTTTTACACTGTATATATCTTTAAAGATCTAAGACTAAAGCTAGAGTCAAAAACACATTGGTTTTCAGTAATTACGCATGCTGTAAAGTGACCTCATTTATAGAAGCTATCTCAAGGTGATGATATATATTCTATTTCTATACAATTTCCAAATCATTCTCTAGGACTGTTGCTTATATTTCCCATGTTTAAAAATTTGCCCTCAACTTACTGATTTAGTGAGTAGAATGTTTTATCAATATCTCATAAGAAGCAAGCTACACAACCAGAAATCACACTAGAAATATAAAAGCAAAATAAAAAAAACTGTTGTATTCTTGCTTGAAACCAAAGCTAGTATATTTTCAATGTTCTAATTTTTTTTATTCTAAAAAATTTAGAAGAAAATGTAGCTAGAACAGTAAAGTTTATACCATCAGTCCATTTCTCAGTCCATGTGTCCGAGAGCACAATGTACTGACAAAGCAGTAATGGAAAATTACAGTGTTTCATAACTACTCCATAGGCTATAGTTTTATTCCATAGTAACCTGGTTTGTGTTTCATTTCATTTTAGGATCCAGCAATTTCAGGAAATGAAACTAAGCCTTATCCTGCATTTGACAGAGGACAGGAGAAAGATGTTTTTGTCAAATGGCCTAATACTAATGATATTTGTTGGGCAAAGGTACTGACTTGACCTTAAAATGAGATATGTATAAAATGCTATTTCATTCAAAGTTTTTATTGAATTAAAAAACTGTTAAAATATATTAAGAGAAAGATATATAAGGGATGTAATGATTTAATAAGTAATAAAAATAATAATTAGTGACAGAAAAAGAATTGATATAAGTTGTATGTCTAAATACTATTTGTTTCTTCTTTAATTTGTCTTTTGTTGTGTTTGTTGGTACCTTGTGTTTTATTGTAAAACTACCATTGATAACATGGTGACTCATTATTCTATATTGAAAGAGTCATTTAAATGGATGTGCTCCTCTTAAAAACCTATTAACAAAATAAAAAATGTTTTTAAGAGTTACACTTAGACTGATGTGGAGCAGTGGATAGAGCATTGGACTGGGACGCAGAGGACCCAGGTTTGAAACCTGTAGGTCTCCGGCTTGAGTGCTGGCTCATCCGCTCATCCGGTTTGAGCACAGCTCACCAGCTTGAGCCCAAGGTCGCTGGCTTGAGCAAGGGGTCACTCAGTCTGCTGTAGCCCCCGGTCAAGGAACATACGAGAAAGCAATCAATGAGCAACTAACTTGCCACTACAAAGAATTGATATTTTTCATCTCTTTCTTTTTGTCTGTCCCTCTCTCTGTCTCTCTATCATAAAAAAGGACTATACTTATATTCTTGACTTGAGTATGGTATATAACTCATTGTGTTACTTCATTAACACATTTTGGAAAATATTCTGATTTGGTTTATATATAAAAGAGAAAAAAAATTCACTAGTCTGTATTGAATGACAGAAAAATAATTTAATGCACTGTGGGATTTGTATTGGCTATTGGATCAGAAATAGGTCATTAGTGATAAAAGTGGTAAATTCAAAATGACCCATAGATTAGTTTATAGTATTGTATTAATATTAACTTTTTGGTTTTGATAATTATACAGGAATTATAAATTTTGTTTGTTAACATTAGGAAAGCAAGGTGAAAGGAATAGAAAAAAGTCTAGATATATTTTTTGCAGCATTTTTTAAGTCTGAAATAATTTTTAGAAATAAAACAAAAAAAACCTCATGATAAACTTAGTGGAAAAACTTATTTTAAGAAACATGTATAATTCCATTCCTCAGTTCACATTGAAGGAGCTATTGGGAAGGGGGCCAAGGGAGATGTTGAGGGGAATACGGGGGAGGGGGAATGCAATCGGGGCAACACTAGAATCGGTGTAAACACAATAAATTAAATAAAATAATAAAAGAAACATGTAAGTATAGAGTATGACATATCGACCATATAAAGGAATTTTTTTTCCTATTTTCCTATACATTTTCTTAGATTTCTAACCTTGGAACCTTTCCCACAGTACTCACTGTCAAAAATAAATATTTTGTAGGTAACTGGTCTTTGGGGAATTAGTTACATTTTTTATATTAGAATTCCTAATTTCTAAAACATAGAAGTAAATTTACAGATTTCAGTTTGATTGAATTTGGGCCAGATTTTATATGTTTTTGTTTGAGGTGGAGAAAAACATTGGTAAAGGGATCAGGGATCGAAGTGGTTGTTTAAGAGGAGAGAAGAAGAGAAAAGGATTTTACTACCTGCGAAAACAAGAAGATACTTGCCTCAGCAAGGCATCATCCACTGAGATCTTCAATTTATTTCAAATGAACATATATTTATGGTTTTTATATTTTAATCCTGAAATAATTCTAGAAACAGTCTTAATATACTACATTAAATTAAAGGGTTTTTTTGTTTTATTTTTTTAATTAATTTTTATTAATGGTAATGGGATGACATTAATATATCAGGGTACATATATTTAAAGAAAACATGTGTAGGTTATTTTGTCATTAAATTATGTTGCATAACCCTCGCCCAAAGTCAGATTGTCCTCCGCCACCCTCCATCTAGTTCTCTGTGCCCCTCCCCCTCCCCCTAACTCTCTTCCTCCCTCCCTCCCATGTCTTCCCTCCCCTCACCCCTGGTAACCACCACACTCTTGTCCATGTCTCTTAGTCTCATTTTTATATTCCACCAATGTATGGAATCATGTAGTTCTTCTTTTTTTCTGATTTACTTATTTCACTCCGTATAATGTTATCAAGATCCCACCATTTTGCTGTAAATGATCTGATGTCATCATTTCTTATGGCTGAGTAGTATTCCATAGTGTATATGTGCCACATCTTCTTTATCCAGTCTTCTATTGAAGGGCTTTTTGGTTGTTTCCATGTCTTGGCCACTGTGAACAGTGCTGCAATGAACATGGGGCTACATGTGTCTTTACGTATCAATGTTTCTGAGGTTTTGGGGTATATACCCAGTAGAGGGATTGCTGGGTCATAAGGTAGTTCTATTTGCAGTTTTTTGAGGAACCACCATACTTTCCTCCATAATGGTTGTACTACTTTACAGTCCCACCAACAGTGGATGAAAGTTCCCTTTTCTCCGCAGCCTCTCCAACATTTGCTATTACCCGTCTTGTTGATAATAGCTAATCTAACAGGGGTGAGGTGGTATCTCATTGTAGTTTTGATTTGCATTTCTCTAATAACTAATGAAGCTGAGCATCTTTTCATATATCTGTTCGCCATTTGTATTTCTTCCTGGGAGAAGTGTCTGTTCATGTCCTTTTCCCATTTTTTTATTGGATTGTTTGTTTGTTTGTTGTTGAGTTTTATGAGTTCTTTGTAAATTTTGGATATTAGGCCCTTATCTGAGCTGTTGTTTGAAAATATCATTTCCCATTTAGTTGGCTGTCTGTTTATTTTTATATCAGTTTCTCTTGCTGAGCAAAAACTTTTAATTCTGATGTAGTCCCATTCATTTATCTTTGCCTTCACTTCTCTTGCCATTGGAGTCAAGTTCATAAAATGTTCTTTAAAACCCAGGTCCATGAGTTTAGTACCTATGTCTTCTTCTATGTACCTTATTGTTTCAGGTCTTATATTTAGGTCTTTGATCCATTTTGAATTAATTTTAGTACACGAGGACAGGCTGTAGTCGAGTTTCATTCTTTTGCATGTGGCTTTCCAGTTTTCCCAACACCATTTGTTGAAGAGGCTTTCTTTTCTCCATTGTGTGTTGTTGGCCCCTTTATCAAAGATTATTTGACCATATATATGTGGTTTTATTTCTGGGCTTTCTATTCTGTTCCATTGGTCTGAGTGTCTATTTTTCTGCCAATACCATGCTGTTTTGATTATCGTGGCCCTATAATATAGTTTAAAGTCAGGTATTGTAATGCCCCCAGCTTCATTCTTTTTCCTTAGGATTGTTTTGGCTATTCGGGGTTTCTTATAGTTCCATATAAATCTGATGATTTTTTGTTCCATTTCTTTAAAAATTCTCATAGGAATTTTGATGGGAATTGCATTAAATTTATATATTGCTTTGGGTAATATGGCCATTTTGATTATATTTATTCTTCCTATCCAAGAACAAGGAATATTTTTCCATCTCATTGTGTCTTTTTCTATTTCTCTTAATAATGCCTTGTAGTTTTTGTTATATAGGTCATTTACATTCTTTGTTATCTTTATTCCTAGGTATTTTATTTTTTTGTTGCAATCGTGAAGGGGATTATTTTTTTGAGTTCGTTTTCTAATATTTCATTGTTGGCATATAGAAAGGCTATGGACTTTTGTATGTTAATTTTGTATCCTGCGACCTTACTGTATTGGTTTATTGTTTCTAATAATCTTTTTGTGGAGTCCTTCAGGTTTTCGATGTATAGGATCATATCATCAGCAAAAAGTGATACCTTTACTTCTTCTTTTCCGATATAAATGCCTTTTATTTCTTTGTCTTGTCTGATTGCTCTGGCCAGAACTTCTACCACCACGTTAAATAAGAGTGGAGAGAGTGGACAACCCTGTCTTCTTCCTGATTTAAGGTAGAAAGTCCTCAGTTTTATGCCGTTTAATATGATGTTGGCTGATGGTTTATCATATGTGGCCTTTATCATGTTGAGATATTTTCCTTCTATACCCATTTTGTTGAGAGTCTTAAACATAAAATTGTGTTGTATTTTATCAAAAGCCTTTTCTGCATCTATTGATAAGATCATGTGGTTTTTGTTCTTTGTTTTGTTGATATGGTGTATTACGTTAACCGTTTTACGTATGTTGAACCATCCTTGAGATTCTGGGATGAATCCCACTTGATCATGATGTATTATTTTTTTAATATGTTGTTGTATTCGGTTTGCCAGTATTTTGTTTAGTATTTTAGCATCTGTATTCATTAGAGATATTGGTCTGTAGTTTTCTTTCATTGTGCCATCCTTGCCAGGTTTTGGTATGAGGGTTATGTTGGCCTCATAAAATGTGTTTGGAAGTATTGCTTCTTCTTCAATTTTTTGGAAGACTTTGAGTAGAATACGAACCAAGTCTTCTTTGAATGTTTGATAAAATTCACTAGTATAACTGTCTGGGCCTGGACTTTTATTTTTGTGGAGGTTTTTAATAGTTTTTTCTATTTCCTCCCTGCTGATTGGTCTGTTTAGGCTTTCTGCTTCTTCATGACTCAGTCTAGGAAGTTTGTATTGTTCTAGGAATTTATCCATTTCTTCTAGATTGTTGTATTTGGTGGCATATAATTTTTCATAGTATTCTACAATAATTCTTTGTATATCTATGATGTCTGTGGTGATCTCTCCTCTTTCATTTTGGATTTTATTTATTTGAGTCCTGTGCCTTTTTCCTTGGTGAGTCTTGCCAAGGGTTTGTCAATTTTGTTGATCTTTTCAAAGAACCAGCTCCTTGTTTTATTGATTTTTTCTATAGTTTTTCTGTTCTCTATTTCATTTATTTCTGCTCTGATTTTTATTATCTCCTTTCTTCGGCTTGTTTTGGGTTGTCTTTGTTCTTCTTTTTCTAGTTCCTTAAGGTGGGAAGTTAAGTGGTTCACTTGGGCTCTCTCTTGTTTGTTCATATAGGCCTGAAGTGATATGAACTTTCCTCTTATTACTGCTTTTGCTGCATCCCAGAGATTCTGATATGTCGTATTTTCATTTTCATTTGTCTGTATATATCTTTTGATCTCTGCGCTTATTTCTTCTTTGACCCATTCATTTTTTTAGAAGTATGTTGTTTAGTTTCCACATTTTTGTAGGTTTTTCCCCCTCTTTTTTGCAGTTGAATTCTAGTTTCAAGGCTTTATGATCATAGAATATGCTTGGTACAATTTCAATTTTTCTAAATTTGCTGATATTGTCTTTGTGGCCCAACATATGGTCAATTCTTGAGAATGTTCCATGTACACTGGAGAAAAATGTATACTCTGTTGCTTTGTGATGAAGTGTCCTGTAGATGTCTATCATATCCAGGTGTTCTAGTATTTTGTTTAAGGCCACTATATCTTTATTGATTCTCTGTTTGGATGACCGATCTAGAGCCGTCAGCGGTGTATTGAGGTCTCCAAGTATGATTGTATTTTTGTTAGTTTTTGTTTTAAGGTCAATAAGTAGCTGTCTTATATATTTTGGTGCTCCTTGGTTTGGTACATATATATTAAGGATTGTTATGTCTTCTTAATTCAACTTCCCCTTAATCATTATGAAATGACCATTTTTGTCTCTGAGTACTTTTTCTGCCTTGTAGTCAGCATTATTAGATATGAATATTGCTACACCTGCTTTTTTTGGGGGTGTTGTTTGCTTGGAGTATTGTTTTCCAGCCTTTCACTTTGAATTTGTTTTTATCCTTGTTGCTTAGATGTGTTTCTTGTAGGCAGCATATAGTTGGATTTTCTTTTTTAATCCATTCTGCTACTCTGTGTCTTTTTATTGGTAAGTTTAATCCATTTACATTTAGTGTAATTATTGACACTTGTGGGTTCCCTACTGCCATTTTATAAATTGCTTTCTGTTAGTTTTGTATCTTGTTTGATTCTTCTCTTTTGTTTTTGTATCATTTGTTTTTGTTTGTTTGTGTTCCATACTTCTTTCCTCTGTTGCTACCTTTTTTAAGTCAAGTGTTTTTGTGGTGTTTTTTTCAAGGGTGGTTACCATTAAGTAATGAAAAGGGTACCTACCATATTCATTGTAGTACCCTATCTTATGAGTATTTCTGCACTTCATCGTCCTTTGCTACTATTAATCTCCATCCTCTCCCCCCTTTTTTCCTTTGTTGTCACAGTTTAAGTTTGGTTTTATTGTGTTCTTGGTGGAGCTCTTACTTGTGGTGTTGTTTTCTTTTGTTCTTTGAATCTGGTTGGAAAACCCCCTTTAGTATTTCCTGGAGTGGGGGCTTTCTGCTGATAAATTCTCTCATCTTTTCTGTATTTGTGAATGTTTTTATATCTCCTTCGTACTTGAAGGATAGCTTTGATGGGTATAGTATTCTTGGCTGAAAGTTCCTCTCTTTCAGGGCTTTAAATATTGGGGTCCACTCTCTTCTAGCTTGTAGAGTTTCTGCTGAGAAATCTGATGATAATCTAATAGGCCTTCCTTTATATGTTGTACTCTTCTTTTCCCTGGCTGCCTTGAGAATTTTTTCTTTGTCATTGGTTTGTGTCATCTTCATTATGATGTGCCTTGGAGTGGGTTTGTTGGGGTTAAGAAAACTTGGTGTTTTGTTTGCTTCTTGAATTTGAGGCTTTAGTTCTTTCCACAGGCTTTGGAAGTTCTCGTCTATTATTTGTTTGAGTATATTGTCCATTCCATTTTCTTTCTCTTCTCCCTCTGATAAACCTATTATTCTTATGTTATTCTTTCTGATGGAGTCAGACAATTCCTGTAGGGCTTTCTCGTTTTTTATTATTTTTGAGTCTCTTTCTTCTTCTCTCTGTTGTGCCTCAAGTTGTTTGTCTTCTATTTCACTAATCCTATCTTCTATCTGGGCTGTTCTGTTAGCTAAGCTTGTTACCTCGTTTTTCAGCTCGTGAATTGAGTTTTCCATTTCTGTTTGATTTTTTTTTTATAGTTTCAATTTCCCTGGTAATATATTCTTTGTGTTCGTTGAGTTGTTTTCTGATCTCCCTAAATTGCCTTTCTGTGTTTTCTTGTATATCTCTGAGTATTTTTAAGATTTCTATTTTAAATTCTCTGTCATTTAGCTCCAAGGCTTCCAATATGTTAAGTCTTTTCTCCATAGATTTTTCCACATCTATTTGTGTTACCTCTCTTTCTTTTGTATCCATAATATTCGATTTCCTCTTTCTTATTGGCATCTGAGGGTGGTCTTGTTGATAGCACTAATTAGAATTAATAAAGAGTAAAAAGTAAAAAAAAAAAAAAAAAAAAAAGCTAAAACACCCCACAAAAAAAAAGTAATAATTTATTATTTCCCCCTTTTTTCTTTCTTCTCTTTCCCTCCTCTCCCCTCCTCAGGGAAATATCGTGATGACCTGTGAATTATATTATGCTAAATGGAACAAAAACTGCCTATAATGGAGGGCCTGATTTTGGGTGAAGAGTTCAAGGGGCAAAAAAAGGGAGTAGGGACCTACTAAATGCAAAAAAAAAGGAAGAAAATCTTAGACAAGCATAAGATGATTTGCTTGTAAGTGATGGTCGACTAAGAGATATAATGAGAGGGATAAGAGGGAACCAGAAAAAAGGAGAAAAAAAATAATAAAGAAGAAAAAAAATAATAAGTAAAAATCTGTTTTATTAAGTGGAGCGAAGACTAAATACAATGGAGACCTTGGGTTGGGAGGAATGCTAGTGAGTTAAAAAGCAACGTAAAAAGTACCCAAAATGCCACAAAAATAAACAAACAAACAAAAAAACAAAAACAAAAGTGAAAAAGAAAAATAAAACCAAAAAAAACCCTTGAGTCCCAAATTAACTAATTTGTTCGTGATTGAGGATTAAATGGGAGGAAAAGTAAAATGAGAAAAGAAAAAACGAATAGAAAGGAAAAAATAAGAAAAAGAGAAAAACAAAGGAAGGAAAGAAAAGGAAGAGAAAAAAACAAAATAAAGCAAAACAAAAAAAAACAAAAGAGGAGAGAGTGAGAGTTAAGTGTTTTGGAGTATAACCTTAAAGGATGGTGAGGATGAAGATAAGAAATAAAATGTAACACTCATGGGTAGTGTAGTTCAAGAAAAGGGAAGCATAAGATGGGCAGATAATAAAAGGACCGAGGTGGAGGAAATAGAAATAATAATAATAAAGGCAATAAGATAGAAGAAACAAACAACAACAACAAAAAATTAGTGGAACAAGTTGTAAAGTCTGTGGATTTTTCTTGATTTTGAGAGGTTAACGTCTTCCTTTTTCTTTTCTCTCCCTCTTCCTGGTTGGTGACTCTGTACCCCAGGCTCTGCCCCTGTGTCACACTTAGGTAGGGATTTGCAGTTGATGGGATTCTATGGCAATGTCATATAATTGACTTTAGTCTTGCTGGTAGTCAAGGCTTGTTGGCGTTTGCAGGGTCCAATGATGAGAGAGTTTGCTTTCCTGGAATCTCTCTCCTAGTCCCCCCTTCCTGAGTTAGCAGCCTGGTGATCCATCTATAAGGCTGCTACTGCTTCTGCCTGGGGAGTAAGAGGCTCAAAGAGCTAGGAAATCCCCACTTTATCCCCTCTCAGTGCAAGGCTTTGGGAAAGGCTCTGGCAATCAGAGCCTCCAGTGTAATCAGGCGGGGGTGGGAGTCAATTGTTGTCAAGGTGACTGTTCAGCGCCTAGCATTCAGTTGGACCACTCAACCCAGGCTTTCCACACTTTGTAGCCTGTTTTGGCTGGGAAGAAGAGGCACTAGTCTCTGCTTGCAACTAGTGTAGTATAGGTCTTATTATTTGCCAAGTCCCTCTTGTTAGTGTTTATCCCTGAATATGGAGGCTCTATCAATCAGAAGTTGCCCCCGCCCCTTTAGCAAGAGGCACTAAAAATATCACGCCTCTTGTCTTGGATCGCTGAACTGAGAGAGATCTTATCAATTAGAGCCTGTGGGTGCGCAGATTTCATGGGTTAAGCTAATTTCAGTGATTGGGTCCGCAGCTGTGCTCCTGAAGGTATTTCAGGCTGCCTGCGTGCCCCTCCCCCAACGCTTGATTGTTAGCTTGAATGGCTGGGTGAGGTGCCCTGCCCACGGAGAGAATCTCCCAAGTATGGAAGACCGCCCTGGCGCCTCTCCCGCTTGCCCCGCGGCTGGGGCGCACTGGGCGCAGGATAATGGGGCACCCTGGGTGTGCGGGCCAGTAGGGCACGCGCGCGAATGGGGTGCTCCAGGGACCGGTGGCTGGGGACTCTCACTCCCAGTGCGCAGGCCGCTGGGAACATTAGCGGTGCTCGCTCTGCAACCGGACCGGGCATGCGCCAGCAGCTGCTCGCCGCTCCCGAGTGTGGGCCGACTCACCACAGGCACACTCCCTCCGTGGCTTGAATGAACATCCCTGCGGTAGTTAGCTTCCTCCACATCCTTGTCTCTCAGGTTCAAGTGATAACAGTCCTTTCGCTTTCAGTTTTTGTGGAACTCCGGAATGGTCCGAGGATAAATTTTTCTGTTTCTAGTTGATAAATTTGTTGTGATTTTGGGGAGATCTGTCGGACGCACTGCTCACGGCGCCATTTCCGTGACGTCACTCCAATTAAAGTTAATATATAGTTTTCTTATAATTTATTGACCAAACCTTTGGTTACATGAATTGTTTTTAAATTATTTTTATTTTTTAATTTTAGCAAGAGAGGAAGGGAGAGAGAGAGACAGGAACATCAATCCATTCCTGTATGTGCCCTGACCAGCGATCGAACTGGCTACCTTTGCACTTCTGGTCAATGCTCCAACCAACGGAGTTATCTGGTCAGCGTACATCAATTGTTTTTAAAATCATTACTTACTACAAAGGCTGGTTTACTTTTTATTTGCCATGTTAAAGAGAAGATTAATATAAAAAATGGGAATAGTTTGTATAAAGCACATACACCAAAACAAAAACTGAAAAAAATAACCCAAGGAATTACTGATCTGAGATTTTGGGACTATAATATGACTCTAAACTTGTATTACAATTTATTTACAGCTCAATCATATCATACTTAAGTTATTTTAAACTTTTCTCATTTTTTTTCTTTGTAGGTTTGGCCAGATTTACCTAATATAATAATAGATGAAAATCTGACTGAAGATGAAGCTGTTAATGTTAGTTTTATATTCATTAACTTTTATTCAAAAAATTCAGCACATGAATTTAATAATCACTTTGGTCAATCATCCAATTTGAATACTTTTCTTAAACAAGTAGTGGGCTTATTTTCTAATTCTATATCAGATTATATTTAAATCAAATTTATTTCCTTTTTTTTCAATACCAACATGTGTAAGTCACTCTATTAAGCAGTTTTACATATCTTGTTTAATGCAAGCAATAATTCTTTTTTTTTAATTTTTTTAGGTGAGATTAGGAGAGATAGTGAGGCAGATATCTGCATGTGCTCCAACCAGGAACCACCCATAAATCCCATCTGAGGCTTATGCTTGAGTACAGAGCTATTTTTAGCACCTGAGGCAGATGCGCTCCAACAGAGCTATTCAAAAAACCCTGAGCCATGCTTGAACCAATCATGTCACTGTCCGTGGTAGAAGAAGAGAAAAATAAGGAGGAGAGATAAGGAGGGAGAAACAGACAATTGCTTCTGTGTGCCCTGACTGGGAATTGAACCCAGGATGTCCCTATGCCGGACCAATGCTCTATCTTCTGAACCACTGGCCAGAGCTGTAATAACTCTTAATTTTTTTTTGTTGTAGTAACACATAACATGACATCTACCCTCTGAAATTTCTAAGTTTACAATACAGCATATTTGACCCTAGGGACACTGTTATATAGCAGATCACCAGAATTCATCTTGCATACTTGAGACTTTATGCCTATTTAATAACAACTCCTAATTATCCCTAGTCCCCAGGTTCTGGCAACCACTATTCCACTCTCTCATTTTGTGGGTTTGACTGTTTTAGATACCTCATAAAAGTGGAGTTATGAAATACTTAGTGTTTTGTGACTGCTTTATTTTACTTAACATAATATCCTCAAGGTGCTTCCATTTAGCCCCGTAACACAGAATTTCCTTTTGTAAGACTAAATAGTATTCCATTGTATACTATACCACGTTTTCTTTATCAATTCATCTATTGATGGACTTTTGGGCTATTTTAAAAACTTCTCTATTGTAAACAGTGCAGCAATAAATATGGGAATTCAGATATCTCTCTGAAATTCTGATTTTCAGGGTTTTGTGGGTATTTTTTTAGGATAAATGCCCCAAAATGGGATTGCTGTATCATATGCTAGTTCTATTTTTTAATTTTGAGAAATCTTCATACACTGTGATTTTGACTTGTAAAGGAGTTGACAAGAAAAGAAATTAATTACCTACCAAGGAACTCCTATAAGACTGTCAGTTGATTTCTCAACAGAAACTTTGCAAGCAAGAGGGATTGGCATAAAATATTCAAAGTGATGAAAAGCAAGGATCTACAACCAAGATTATTCTACCCAGAAAAATTATCATTTAAAATTGAAAGACAGATAAAAAGCTTCCCAGACAATAAAAAAAAACAAAACTAAGTGGATAAGAAAACAAAGTCCTTATATATGCTGTCTACCAGGGACTCATTTCAGAATGAAAGGCTAAAAATAAAGAGAATGGAAAAAGGTATTTCATGAAAAAGGAAACAAACAAAGAAAAAGTTGAGGTAATAGTACTTATACCAGTTAAAATAGACTTTAAAACAAAAGCTAAAAAAGGCCCTGGCCGGTTGGCTCAGTGGTAGAGCATCGGCCTGGCGTGCAGAAGTCCTGGGTTCGATTCCCGGCCAGGGTACACAGGAGAGGCGCCCATCTGCTTCTCCACCCCTCCCCCTCTCCTTCCTCTCTGTCTCTCTCTTCCCCTCCCACAGCGAGGCTCCATTGGAACAAAGATGGCCCGGGCGCTGGGGATGGCTCCTTGGCCTCTGCCCCAGGCGCTAGCGTGGCTCTGGTTGCAACAGAGCAACGCCCTGGAGGGGCAGAGCATTGCCTCCTGGTGGGCAGAGCATCGCCCCCTGGTGGGCGTGCCAGGTAGATCCCGGTAGGGCGCATGCGGGAGTCTGTCTGACTGTCTTTCCCGTTTCCAGATTCAGAAAAAAAAAAAAAAAGCTAAAAAATGATGCAAAGAAGAACTCAGCAATTCCACTTCTGGATATTTATCCAAAGAAATCCAAAAGAGTAGTTTGAAAAGCCATAGCATTGATATGTTCACTGCAGCATTATTTGCAATAGCCTAGATATGGAAGCAAACTATGTGTTCATCAATGGATAAATGGACACAGAAGGAAGAGTTTAGATATACACTGGAATTAGCTCAGCTATAAGAAAGAATAAAACATCATCTAGAACATGGGTGGACCTCAAGGGTACTGTGCTGAGTGAAATAAGTTTGACAGAAAAAAACAAGTACCATATGATTTCACATACATGTGGAATCTAAATAAATAAACAAACAAAACAAAACAAAACTAATGTTGAATCACTTGTATCTCGCGAAAATACTGGATCTAACTAATGATTTGTATTAAATAAATAAAACAGCCAATTAAAAAAATAAAATTAACAGGAAAGTAAATAGATTATGAAAAGGCCTGAACAATGGAAGTTATAAAACAAAATAATGGTGTTACAGTTCTTACTATTTTTCATTGTAATCTATAAGAGATCCTTAGTATAAAAAATATTCATTGAATATAACACCCCTGTGGCTTTTTTATTAGTATAATTTTGTGCAAAATTATTGTCTCTTTTAAATTTAACAACACCCACGGTATATCTATTTTGTGAATACCTGTATTTTTACTCTTCATTTTTCCTAAGCACAGTGCCCTCCTATATACAGTCATGGTGAAGACTGTTCTCGCAGTTACTACAGTAACTGTGACAAGTCTGTGTGATGATAAAGCATTCAGGTGAAGTTATGTTTTTCAGGTAATTCTCTGCTAACACAGACTTTGATCTTGGAATTTACATGGATAGGCTAGTAAGTAGGAAATTTTCTTAGTAGAAAAAGGAGAAAGTCACCTATTTTCTGCTGAGTGGGAGGGGAAGGAAGAAGAAGGAAGAGGGAGGAGGGTGGAAAGAAGGGGAGGGTCTTAAAGAGAAACAAAATACAGGGTGACAGAAGATGATTTGACTTTGGGTGATGGATATACAGCATAATCGACTGTCCAAATGATGTGGAGATCTTTTCTCTAAATCTATGTGACCCTGTTAAATTTAATTGTCTAAATAAATTAATTAACTAAAAAATGTGAAAGAGAAAAACAGTTGAGGTGGTGGAATAAAGATATATGTTCTGGAAGAAAAATAAGCTAAGTTAAAAACAATTATTAGAGAATCAGGTTTAACCAAGGATTTTTCCTCACCATGGTCCACAATGGTAAAGTTACACTATAGGGCTATAAAGATAAAGTATAAAAACTTCACTATCCCTCTAAGAAGCACTGAAAATTTATATTTGTGTGTTTTGAACTGTTTCTTTACAATCTATATAGGAACTCAAGGCTCTTCTCATCTGTCTTTATGTATGTCTCTCTTCCTACTCCCCATTGTGGCTCTGGTGCTGGGAGGGAAATCATACGCATTTGTGTAATTCAAGTTGATAGCAGGTTACCTTTATTATCACTTGTCCACAAATTCTGGATATGACATAAAAGTCTGACTTAGACACACATTATTTTATAATTGTGGGTCTGAATTCCATTTTTACAGGTTTCCAGAGCACATGTAGCCTTTCCAGATTTTTTCAGGAATTCTACAGCAGAGTGGTGGGAAAGAGAAATTATAGATTTCTACAACAACCAGATGAAGTTTGATGGCTTGTGGATTGTACGTAAATGTTGAGTAATTTATATTATAAATTCTCAATTATGTATTGATTATGCGTTTATAATAGATTTTAATAATGTCAATAAAGTATTCTTTGTAAAAATTAGTTCATTTACTTTATGCATAAACCTTTCTCATGCAAGGGACTGCTAAGATACAGTTTTATCAATTCAATTTATGGACATGAATGATATTTTATGAATGTTCAAGTTAAATAGTTTTAACTGAAAAACGAATATAGCTTCTTTCTCTAATTATTTATAAGTATTTGTAAATATTCATTTTATTTTTATCCAGTGTAGGTATAAATCTCACACTCAACTGCCTATGGTTTAAGAAATCATGATCTCTTAAAAATTAGACAGAATTATCTTTCAATCACTTAATTTTAGGTGAAACTTTAAAATGTTGTTAGTAAGATTTTTAATAATATAATTTTAAGATCTCACTAGAGATTACCACAAGAAAATATTTAATACAGGAAATTTTATATAATACTTCTTAAGATTTTTGAAAGTGATATTTCTTTGTTAATTTTTAATAAGTATTCATTAATTTGCTATTTTTTATTGAAGAAACCTTTAAAATGGTGCTGTTATATTTCATGTATAATGATACGCAATATAAGTGATTCTATTAAAATATCTCCAAGAATTTTACTTTAATCTAGAAAATGAAACCTTTCTTTCAGGTAGAGTAATCACTTTTAAATGGTATCTAATTTATATATTTAGATGATGGTTCCTTTATATGTGGGCTTAGAATCATAAAATGTGTGCTCAAATACTCTTTAAAGTTTTTTGTATTTGTAAACTATGTCTTATGATTTTACATACAAGGAATAGTTTTTTTATTTTTTTAAACAATTACAAAAATCTTAAGAAAAATAATTGATACAAGCCTGGCTCAGAGACATGTGTGTTCAAGATGAGACATAGGAGACTATACATTATTATAATTTAATTTTAGTCTAGAAAACAGAAACTACTTTTATGTGTATATCATATCTTCAGATAAAAATTAGACATTTTATGTTTGTCAAAAGTAAGTAATGAATTGTACAAAAGTTAAGACACACTGAGCTAAACTCTTTAGTGCATTGTGAAGTCATATATCTTTGCTTTTTAAAATAGTGAGTAAATGTTATTATTCAAATATGCTGCTTTAATTTATTAGCTCTCTGAATAAGTAATTTTGAGAATGCATGTTCTAAATTTCTTTTCTGTTTACATTTCTTCTTCTTTTTGTATAAGGATATGAATGAGCCATCAAATTTTGTAAATGGAACAACTACAAATCAATGCAGAAATAAAGAGCTAAATTATCCACCTTATTTGCCAGGTACAATATAAATATAGTTGCTTTCTGTTTATAATGTTATCATATTTCCTTACTTAGTTTATATATCTTATGATCTAGAGAACAAGATTCACATTTTGAGTTCTAACTACTGATCTACACACTGTACCACATGCTTCAAGTATTTGTCAATATTATTTAACATTATTTTGAGAAGAAAAATCAAGAAACATGTTTTACCTATATAAACACATTTCTAATTTTTTTTAAATGGGTACTTTGATTTTCTTAAGAATTTCAGAGATTTGAAAATTCTCAACACTTTTTACAATAAAAAAGTAGAAAGGCTTTATAGAGATTAAAAATAAAATTACTTAGAAAAATAAGATAGAATACTAACACTTTTTTGGTTGTCCCTGATCTGACAGGGAAATGTTAAATCCTTTATTCACTCTTATATAGGCAATAAACTTCATAAACTGTTAACATAAAATGATGGTAAATCTTGGAAAAAATGCATCTTAAACTGAGAAAGAGTGGATCAAAAGATAGTGTTGGTATAGTATTTTCTGACTTCTAATACCAGGGATTTATTTTAACAAATTAATTTTTTTCATACAGTTAGTATTTCTCATCTAAATAAAGGAAATATAATAGACATTAAACAGTACATTTATTTTACTGTTTTTTTATTTATGTTAATTACTAGTAACTTTTTTAACTCACTGTAGCAAAAATGTTTATATATTATTCAATCACAATGGTAACTACAATAAATTACAATTATACACTGTTATTTATATTTGTGATACATTGGCAAAGTATAAAAATGGCAAAAAAATTTTAAAACACCTGATGTGGCAGTGACACAGTAGATAGAGCGTTGGTCTGGGATGCTGAAGACACATGTTCGATACCTCAAGGATGCTGGCTTGCGTGAGGGCTCATCTGCTTTGAGAACAGGTTCACCAGCTTGAGCACAGGGTGGTTGCCAGCTTGAGCGTGGGATCATAGACATAACCCCATGGTTGCTAACTTGAGCCCAAAGGTCACTGGCTTGAGCCCTAGGTCGCTGGCTTGAGCAAGGGGTCACTAGCTTAGCTGTCTCCTGCTCTTTCAAGGCAATATGAGAGAGCAATCAATGAAGAACTAAGGTGTTGCAACTATGAGTTTATGATTCTCATCTCTCTCCTTTCCTTTCTGTCTGTCCCTGTCTATCCCCCCTTCTCATGTGTGTGCACCAAAATAAATAAGTAAATAAATAAATAATAAATAAAATTTTAAAGTAAAAATTAATGTTTTTACCAAAAGAATATATAGTTGCATTTTACACATTTGAATACAGTGCACTTCATAATCTATTAACTTTTTTTTTATTCTCCCTAGATCTCACCAAAAGAACTGATGGATTACACTTCAGAACTATGTGTATGGAAACCCAGCAGATCCTTAGTGATGGATCATCAGTTTTACATTACAATGTTCACAATCTATATGGATGGTCACAAATGAAACCCACTTATGAGTAAGCAGTGTTCATAATTATCTTTTTTTTACTCTTTACTATATAGTAGATATTAGATTTAATGCTACCTACCTACCTTGAGAGTCCTTTGCTGACCTTATTTGGGTATATTTCTTCTCAATGTTCTCTTTAACTTACTTGATCCTTCATGACACAACAATTGTTTTTTCTTTCTCTCTCACTCATCTGTATCATCACTTTAAATTTTTATTGCATTTTCAAAAGAATTTTAAAACTATTTTATTTTGTTTCCCCACCATTTTTATAGTAGTACAATGCCTAACAAATAGTAGGTAATCGTTAAATAGTTTTTGAATGAATAAATGAGTAATAATATATAATATCACTAATTATATCACTATTTATATAGTATCACTAATATTATCACTATTAATATCACTAATTAAGGCATTAAAGATTGGAAAAATTTATTTAAATGCATTATTAGCAAACTAAAGTGTGTATGATCTTGAGCGTCTCAAAATTTCATGTCCATATTAAATAAATTTTATGTGAGACCAAAAATAATGGAACACAAGCCATTCTTTAAGTATTCAGTTTTTGATTTTTTTTAGCACTGTCCATGAAACTTTCTACAATGATAAAAATTTTCTCTTATTTTGGGTTGCCTAATATGGTTGTTACTAACTATATATGGTTCTTCATTGAGTGAAATGCTTATCCTATTTCTAACATCAAATTATTTTTCAATCAAGAATAGGTTAATTATTTAAGATCTATTACCTGAATAAAGGACCACATATTTGTTAATCAAACCCAAAAGTAAAGACACTAAGATGTACAAAGGTAATGTCATTCATTTTAAAAAATTTTTTATTTAGAAATTAAATTGTACGAGGCAACATTGGTCCATAAGTTTCAGGTGTACATCTTCATAGCATATGAACTATTCCTTGCATTGTGTGCTCATCACCCAAAGTCAAAGCATTTTCCATCACTGCATATTTAGCCTTCTTTAATTCCTTCCCCCTTACTCCCACCCTCTGGAAACCATTTCACTTTTGTCTTTGTCTATGAGTCTCAATTTTATATTTCACCTATATGTGAAATCATATAGTGTTTAGCTTTTTATGATTAACTTATTTCACTTAGCATAAAATGGAATACTACTCAGCCATAAAAAGTCATGAAATATTGCCATTTACAACATGAGTAAACCTTGGGAAATGTCATTCTTCAGAGTAAACAAACTGGTCTTCAACAATACCTTTCATTAGGAAAAATATTTATTTCAAGTAACCTTACTGTAATATAAAAATGCACAATTATCCTCAGCTAACCTTACTTTACTATAAAATTATGCATGTTAAAAAGAATAAGAATATTGAGAATTGATTCATCATTTTGCTGGCAAAACATCTATTTTAAGATGAAAAAATATAGTTTAAAAGAAATTGAAAGAAAATGTTTTTCTTCAGATAGCAGGAAACAGAATTTACATAGCACATTACAGAATCTATCATGGTTCCTGACACACTGTGGAGGGCTTAGCAAATTTAAATTAATTATTATCTCATTACAACTACCAAAATTATGTTGATAATTTCAAGAAAAATGTAGAAATATTTAAAAGATTGTGTGTTTAAAATTCAGTTATTTAAAAATTATATAATTAGCCTATATTTTTATCATCAACTATAACTTGAGTGACTTTAGAGATTACTACATATTATTTATTAGAGAAGACATAGAAAAATCAATATCTTTGACTCCCTTTGGAAATTAATGTGTTAAAATATATAATTCTTTAAATAAATGCCCAACATTTTGATTGGTACTTAAAAAGTTAATAGCTATAAATTATTTTCTCAGATATTCTTATCTTTTGTGACTTGAAAAATTATATTGCTTTTCTATGTTTAATGTATCTACTTGGGAAATAAAAGAATGTCTTTTTGAAATGGGAGTATTGTGCACTGTTGGAAGTGACTTCTTGCAATTTTTTTTTTAATGAAAAATAAGACTGGTATAGATAACACATAATGATACAGCTCACCCTTCCTTTAATTTGGAAATTTTCTTGGTTATAACTGTAACTTTTAAAATGCTAAGCTTTTACTTAAAGAAGCAGAGAATACATAAATTTAGGACATTACTTCTGATGAATATGGCTGAGTTCAACAATGATATAGCAGGTACATATGTTTAAAAAGATTTTTAAGGTTTAATCCAGAAAACTATTTTCATGAGTTAATTTTTCACATTATCTTTTCACTAAAGAAAAAATTATAAATTGAATTTATAGTGGTGGTATTGGTTAATAAGATCACATAGGTGATCAAGTGTACATTTCTTTAACACATAATCTTTATATTGCATTGTGTACCCACCATCCAAAGACAAATCATCTTACATCACCATATATATGACCCCTTTTATCTTTTAGTACCTTCCCATCCTTTCCCTCTGGTAAACAACACACTATTGTTTGTGTTTATAATTTGTTTTATATCTCACATATGAGTAAAATCATATGGTTTTTAAACTTTTCTGACTTATTTTGCTTAGTTTAATATTCTCAAGGTGTATCCATGTTGTCACAAATGGAAATATTATATATTTTCTTATGGTTGAATAGTATTTCATTGTACATATATACTACAACTTCTTTATGTGATCATCTACTGAAGAACATTGGTTATTTCTATGTCTTGGCCACTGTGAATAATGCTGTAAGAAACATAGGAGAGTATACATCTTTGAAGATAAATGTTTTCAAGTTTTTTGAGTAGTTACCCAAAAGAGGGATTGCAGGGTCATATGGTAACTCTATTCTTAATTTTTTGAGGAAATGCCATACTGTTTTCCATAGTGGTTATACCAATTTATATTGCCACCAGCAGCTTATTTCACAACTTCTCCAATACTTGTAATTACCTGTCATGTTGATTACAGCCAATCAAACAGGTATGAATTGTTATCTCATCATAGTTTTGATTTGCATTTTCTTAATAGCTAGTGAAGTTGAGCATCTTTCATAAATATGTTGGCCATTGGTATGTTTTCTTAGAAGAAATGTTTGTTCAGGTCTTCTGCCCATTTTTTTTAATAGAAATGTTTGTTTGTTTGATATTGTGTTGTATAAGTTCTTTATATTGTATTGTTATTAACCTCTCGTCAGAGTATTGTTGGCAAATATAATCTCCTGATTGATTGTCTTTTGGTTTTGTTGTTGGCTTTCTTTGCTGTGCAGCAGCTTTTTATTTTGATATTATCTCATTCATTTATTTTTCCCTTCACTTCCCTTGCCTTTGGGGTCAAATTTATAATATGTTTTCTATGGCCAAGGACCATAAATTTATACCTATGTTTTCTACTATGTAATTTATTCTTTCAGATTTTGTATTTAGATCTTTGATCCTTTTTTTTTTTTTTTTTTTGCATTTTTCTGAAGCTGGAAACAGGGAGAGACAGTCAGACAGACTCCCACATGTGCCCGACCGGGATCCACCCAGCACGCCCACCATGGGGCGACGCTCTGCCCACCAGGGGGCGATGCTCTGCCCATCCTGGGCGTCGCCATGTTGCGACCAGAGCTACTCTAGCACCTGAGGCAGAGGCCACAGAGCCATCCCCAGTGCGCGGGCCATCTTTGCTCCAATGGAGCCTTGGCTGTGGGAGGGGAAGAGAGAGACAGAGAGAAAGGAGGGGTGGGGGTGGAGAAGCAAATGGGCGCTTCTCTTGTGTGCCCTGGCTGGGAATAGAACCCGGGTCCTCCGCACGCTAGGCCGACGCTCTACCGCTGAGCCAACAGGCCAGGGCCTGATCCATTTTTTTTTTAATTTATTTTTATTTTTATTTTTTTGTATTTTTTTCTGAAGCTGGAAACGGGGAGAGACAGACAGACTCCCACATGCGCCCGGCACGCCCACCAGGGGCGAAGCTCTGCCCACCAGGGTGTGATGCTCTGCCCCTCCGGGGCGTTGCTCTGCCACCCAGAGCCACTCTAGCGCCTGGGGCAGAGGCCAAGGAGCCATCCCCAGCGCCCGGGCCATCTTTGCTCCAATGGAGCCTTGGCTGCGGGAGGGGAAGAGAGAGACAGAGAGAAAGGAGGGGTGGGGGTGGAGAAGCAAATGGGTGCTTCTCCTATGTGCCCTGGCCGGGAATCGAACCGGGGTCCCCCGCACGCCAGGCCGACGCTCTACCACTGAGCCAACCAGCCAGGGCTAGATCTTTGATCCATTTTGAAATAATTTTTGTATATGGCAAAAACAGCACTCTGTTTTCCTTTTTTGCATGTGGCTTTTCAACTTTCCCAACACCATTTACTGAGGAAGCTCTCTTTTCTCCATTGGTTCCTTTGCCAAAAGTTAATTGCCCATATACATGTAATTTTATTTCTTTAATTATTTATTATACTATATACTCAGAAACAGTAGAAATATTTAAAATAGAAGAACTTTTCACACAAAGCAAAAACTGAAACCAATATTACATTTTGTCATCTAATGTTAGTTTATTTTAGCTGTTAATTGTGTAAGTTATTATTATTATTTGTATTTGTTTTGAAGTGGGAAGCAAGGAGGCAGAGAGACAGACTCCCACAGGTGCCTGACCAGGATCTACCTGGCATGCCCACTAGGGGGTGATGCTCTGCCATTGCAACGGGAGCTATTCTAGTGCCTGAGGCAGAGACCATGGAGTCATTCTCAGCGCCTAGGTCAACTTTGCTCCAATGGAGCCTTGGCTGCAGGAGGGGAAGTGAGAGAGAGAGAGAAATAAAGGAGAGGGTGAGGGGTGGAGAAGCAGATGGGTACTTTTCCTGTGTGCCCTGACAGGGAATCAAACCCGGGACTTCCACACTCTGGGCCAATTCTCTACCACTGAGCCAGCCGGCCAGGGACATAAATGATTACTATTAAAGCATATTAATATATAATACAGAAGGTTTGTATTTCTAAAAATAATTCAATACACTATCTTTATAAAGAGATTTTAAAAATAAATTTTGAGAAAAATATTTTTATAATAACATTTTCTTTCTCTATAAATACTGACCAATAGTTTAAATAACTTAACATCATCTAATAAGAGATATAAGGACATGAAGAGGTTGAGCAAAAAAAGAGAGGGGGAAAAAAACCCAGAAAAAATATGCATGGGTACAGAAACAGTGTGGCACTTGCCTGAGTGGGGGTGGGAGGGAGCAGTGGAAGAGTTTATAAGCAGTACAAATGGTGTTGAGTGGAGACTTAAGTAGGGCAAGGGGTGTGAAAATACAGTGTATAGAAAATGTGTTGTAAAATGATGCTTCTGAAACTGTATAATTATATTAACCAGTTCACTCCAATAAATTCAATTGAAAAACATGTATTATAGGAAAAGTTTTAAATAATTATATAAAGTAAAATAAAAATAAAAAATAGACATAAATCATATCACATTATTGATTAGAATATTCTATGAAAATGGAAAGGGACCATCCATGAATTGTAATTGAAGAATTTTCAAAGGGTAAAAGACAAAATAAACAAATAATAAACAAAACCAAAAAAAAATGATAAGTATCTGGCATATAGTTATCAGTTGATGTCATCAGTCATTAAAAAGAATAAATTGATTTAATTTGAGATTATCTTTAGTAAACATTACTGAAATAAAGATATTGTTAAAAACTTTTAATGTTTTAATAATATTAATATTTAATAACTTTTTATAACATGCATTTATAGTTTTAAAACCTACTGTTTTTTCTTAAAAGAACTTTATTCCAAGAATTTAAGATATTTTTATATTGTTCTAATATTTTTTAAAAAGAGCTCATGTAAATTATTGTCAGCACCCCATAAACATACTTCTTCCACAGAATATTAAAATCCTCTATATAAGTTAAATTTCCCAGTCAACTTGCAACAGAGGAAAAATGGTCTTATAGTTAAATGTGTTTCTTAAAATTCAACTTAGTTCATTGTGTCTTAACTATTGGTGATGTTGGATGTGTTAAAAACATTTAGAAAATATGTATATTAATGGAATTTTAAATTATATTTTTAGTGGCAACAAATTATTTCTCAAATAAGAAATATTCTCTGAAGGATTACAGAAGATATTCTTTAATTATTTGGAAAATAATTTACACATAATTCTTCTCAATCAGAAATCTGACAAGGCATTAGTTCAGTTATACATTTAAACCCTCAGCAAAGATTTTTGCAAAAGACATATAAAAGAAATATCTTTTAATAATATATATTTCTTGCATGTGAACACAAGAACTTGTGACAACCTTATTCTGTTAAATATTTTTAAAATAGTTAAATATAGTTCTTTTTGCAAATTATTTAACCTTAGGATATACATTTTAATGTACATTTTAAATGTTATCAATTATTTTATTCTTTATTTATATATATTTATTTTTTGGTAAATATCAGTAAATATGTGTGATGTATATCAAATATATTAATTTTCTTAAATAGGCTAGTTATATTTGTTATAGAAAATAAAGCAATGAAGATGTTTTTCTTATGTGACTTTTCTAAAAAGAGACATAGACAAGTAGAAAATTTTAAATTAGTTTATGCAATATTGTTTAAATATTGTTTCTGTTATCAACAGGTGGTTCAATATATTATTTTATGTCTGTATAAAATATTTTAGTTTTCTATAACTTTGATTTAAGCTATTCTTTAATTTAAAAAAAATTGAGTTACTATTATGTGCTCAGTACTGTATTAGGTCTAAGGGGTTCAGAAAAGATTAACAAAAATATCTTGACTTCCAGAATCTCAAGAATTCATTGAAGAACCTTTATATATAAACAAATCAGTGGTCCATGTACAACAAAGAAATATTTCGATATTGTTGATAGCATGTTAGTGAGTTGTAAAGTTTGTGTATTTAAGTATTTAAAATATATTTCTTGAGAAACTTCTGTAGTACTTATGCATATGTATTCAATAATTTAAGTATTAGAAAAATAAACATTTTATTTCCAATTAATATAATAGTAAAATATTTTTTCTATTTTACTCTTATAATGTAATATCAAGGAGGAAGAGTTGCTGAAAATAAAAAATAATGCATTATTCTTGACACCAGAATGTACAATATTAAAAGTAAAGTCATTCTCCAAAAGAGTGAAGAAGGAAGAACACACAAAAAAATAATGTCTTAATTTGTCAAATCTATTCTGTCAATCTGGCTTTGAAAATATATCATTCTTGAAATAAAACAATTACTTTTATTTTTAAGGCCAAATAAAGTTTTGTTGTCTTAAAACTAACCTCTAAAACAAGGAGTATAATAAAATGAGTTCATTCCAAACACTTGTGAAATAATTAGTTGATTTGATACTACCAATACTTGACTTAACTTGTATTCCTTGAACAAATAAATGTAAGTCAATTTTGTATGTCAGTCAGGTAAATGCTGGAAGGGAAGAAAGGTATCCTCCACACCTGTGAGGATTTTATATGACAATGAGAGAAGACTCACAAAGAAAGAGCTAGCTGTAATAAGAGATGACATAGATAGCATAAATTGACTCTTTTTTAAAAAAAATAAGTAATTATCAGTAGAAATATATAAAGAAAATATCTAATGTAAAGACTTACAGATCCTTCTTCACTTATATTAGTGCATTGCAGAAGGCAACTGGCAAGAGAGGAATTGTTATTTCCCGTTCCACATATCCTACTGCCGGACGGTGGGGGGGACACTGGCTTGGAGATAACTATGCACAATGGGACAATTTGGACAAATCGATCATTGGTATGTAAGAAGCACCATCTTTACTTTATCGTTACTCTTTTCAGTTTTATATTAGGTATTCACTTTTTTATGTTTGTTCATATACTTTATAAGTCCCTCTTGGACAAGTTATTGGCATTATATTTTATAACTGATACCACCATGGTAAGGCAGGGGTTAAAAATCAGGATCTGGAATGCTATATAGAAACTAATGATTTCCAACTAGTTTATTTTGAGAAAATAATTTCATCAGTTTTTGGTTTCAGTTCTGTTTGGAAAGGACAAGAACTGGGAAAGACAAGTTAAGGAGAAATGAGTAGAAATTTTAGATTACAGGGGATAAGAATCACTCATAGGTGCTAAGGAATGAAACATTTCAAAGCAAATGTAGAAAGAGTTTTCTGTCAATGGTTGGATAAATAGTAAATAAGACATTATCATTTTAAAGGAGAAATCGATATTTTTCTGTTTGAGATCTATCTAGTCTTATAAATGCTTTACTATTCATATTAGGACTCAAAGAAAACAGTTCTTTGAATGAAGAGCTGGGAAATCACATGCATTCTGTTTTATTGAAGTGATCATTCCTCAGAGGATTTATTTTAATAAAAATAATTCAATTTGTTTTAAATGATGAGACCTATCATGAAATAATTACAAAAAAAAGCCTTTTATTATACAACATGAAACTACTACTACTTTCTTCTCATACTATCATTTGTTTGGAAAACTTTGTGTTCTAAATATGTTATCTTGGAAATGTCAGGGAAGGATATTATATCTTATTTTATATATTTCTTACTTTTATATAAAGTTGAAAAGTATGAAAATTAAAAAATAAATGCTAACGCTTGTTAAAAATCTGAAAGAAAGTTTCACTGAGTTTAAGGTTGATATTAGAAATGAAACATCTTTATAAATAAGAAACATCAAAATACTATGTGAAATAGCTTTCTAAGGTCTTTTTTTTCCCTAATTGTTTTTAGGTATGATGGAATTTAGTCTCTTTGGAATATCATATGTAAGTCACACTATTTCTGTTTCCTGTTATATTTATAACATCAATATTAAGAAACAAAATGTATTAAATATAAAATGTATTTTAGACTGGAGCAGATATCTGTGGCTTCTTCAATGATTCAGAATATCAGCTCTGTGCCCGCTGGATGCAGGTTGGAGCATTTTATCCATACTCAAGAAATCACAATATTAAAGGTACAAGGGTATGTAAATATTGTATTTACTCTCTTTCCCTTCTCCCCACTAAACATATGAGGTTTTTTTCTTGTTTTTTTTATTGATTATAATTTATTATGTTTACATAGTTACATGTGTTCCTCCGAATATATCTCCCTCACTCCCCCTCCGTGTTCTCCTTGATACCCCCTTTGCCACCTCCCCCTCCACCTTCCCCCTTCCCTCCATGATTTAGTGTCCTGCCCTCTATCTCTCTGTTATATGTATATACTTTCACTAATGTCTTTCCTTTCTTTGATCTCCTCTTCTTATGCCCTTTCCCTCTGACCTATTTCCCTCTGGACTCTTTGATCTCTTCTCTGCCGCTCTTCCGTTCCTCAGTTCACACTGTTCATTGGATTCCTCATATGACTGAGATCATATGATATTTTTCTTTCTCTGCCTGGCTTATTTCACTTAGCATAGTAAATTCCAGGTACACCCATGTTGTTGCAAAGGGTAAGATTTTCTTCTTTTTTTATGATCGCATAGTATTCCACTGTGTATATGTACCATGGCTTTTTATTTTATTTTATTTTATTTTTTTGTACCATGGCTTTTTAATCCACTAGTCTATTGATGGACACTTGAGCTGTTTCCAGATCTTAGCTATAGTGAACAATGCTGGGGGTGCATTTCTCTTTTGAATCAGTGATTTGTTATTCTTAGGATATATTCCTAAAAGTGGGATAGCTGGGTCAAAAGGCAGTTCCATTTTTAATATTTTGAAGAATCTCCACACTGTTTTCCACAGTGGCTGCACCAGTCTGCATTCCCACCAGCAGTGCAAGAGGGTTCCCTTTTCTCCACATCCTGGCCAGCACTTATTCTGTGTTGTTTTGTTAATGAGCACCATTCTGAGAGTTGTGAGGTGGTATCATCTCATTGTGGTTTTAATTTGCATATCTCTAATGATTAGTGATGTTAATTTTTTCTTTATATGCCTATTGGCCATCTGTATGTCCTCTTTGAAAAAGTGTTTATTCAGTTCTTTTGTCCAATTTTTGATTGGATTGCTTACTTTCCTGGTGTTGAGTTTTAGAGTTCTTTATACATTTTAGTTATTCATCAGTCATCACACATGTTGGCAAATATGTTCTCTCATTATGTGGGTGTCTTTTTATTTTGTTCATTGTGTCTTTTGCTGTGCAAAAGCTTTTTAGATTGATGTAGTCCATTTGTTAAACCTGTCCTTTATTTCACTTGCCCATGGAGATAAATCAGCAAATATATTGCTGTGAGAGATGTCAGAGAGTTTACTGCTTATGTTTTCTTCCAAGATAAGCTTGAATTACATTCAAGTCTTTTTATCTATATTTTTTGAATGGTTTAAGTTGGTGATCTAGTTCCATTTTTTTGCATGTACTTGTCCAATTTTTCCAGCATCATTTGTTAAAGAGACTGTCTTTACTCCATTGTATGCTCTTATCTCCTTTGTCAAATATCAATTGGAGATAATGATGTGGGTGTATTTCTGGGTTCCCTGTTCTGTTCCATTGAACTCTATTCCTGTTCTTATGGCAGTTTTGAGTACAATGGCCTTGTAGTATAACATGATATCAGGAAGTGTGATACTCCCAGCTTTACTTTTCTTTTTCCAAATTGCAAAGGCTATTCATTTTCTTTTTTGGTTCTATATAAATTTTTGGAATATGTATTAAATGTCTAAAGTATGCCATTGGTGTTTTAATAGGAATAGCATTCATTTTATAGATTGCATTGGGTAGTATAGACATTTTTATGATGTTTATTCTTCCTATCCATGAACATGGTATATACTTCCACTTATTTGTATCTTTCTTGATTTATTTATCAATGTTTTATAATTTTAGAGTACCAGTCTTTAACCTTCTTGATTAAATTTACTCCTAGGTACTTTATTTTTTATGTTGCGATATTGAATGGGATTGTTTCCTTTATTACTCTTTCAGACAGTTCATTGTTGGTGATATAAATGCCACTAATTTCTGAATATTGATTTTATATCCTGCCACCTTGCTGAATTTATTTATCATTTCCAGTAGTTTTTTAACTGAGACTTTAAGGTTCTCTATGTACAGTATCAAGTCATCAGAAAATAATGATAGTATTATTTCTTGTTTTCCAAATTGGATGCCTTTTATTTCTTCTTCTTGCGTGATTGCTATAGCTAGGACTTCCAGAGCTACATTGAATAAGAGTGGTGAAAGGGGGCACTCCTGTCTTGTTCCTGATCTTAAAGGAATTGCTTTTCATTTTTGCCCATTGAGTATGTTGTTGGCTATGGGTTGGTCATAGATGGCCTTTATCATGTTGAGGTATGTTCCTTGTAGAGTTTTGATCATAAATGAGTGCTGGATTTTATCAAATGCTTTTTCTGCATCTGTTGATATAATCATGTGATTTTTATCCTTCCTTTTGTTTATGTGTTGAATCATGTTGACTGATTTGCAAATATTGTACCAGTCTTGCCTCACCAGAATAAATCCCACTTGATTATGATGTATGATTTATTTTTTCATGTATTGCTGGATCCAGTTTGCTAGTATTTTGTTGAGAATTTTAGCATGTAAGTTCATCAGGGATATTGGCCTATAGTTTTTTCTTTGTAGTGTCTGGTGTAGTTTTGGAATTAATATTATGCTTGTCTCATAAAAGGAGTTTGGAAGTTTTTTCTCCTCTTGTAATTTTTGAAATAGCTTGAGACGGATAGGAGTTGGTTCATCTTTGAATACTTGGTAAAATTCTTTTGTGAAACCATTAGACCCAGGAATTTTGTTTCTTGGGAGATATTTGATAACTGTTTCAATTTCATTTGTTGTAATTGGTCTGTTTATGTTTTCTGATTTTTTCAGATTGATTTCAGAATGATTATATGTTACAACAAATTTATTCCTTTTATTTAGTTTGTCTAACTTTTTGGCATACAGATCTTCATAATATTTTCTTACAATTCTTTGAATTTCTATTGTGTCAGTTGTTACTTTTCCACTCTCATTTCTAATTTTATTTATTTGAGACCTCTCTCTGTCTTTGTGTGTGTGTGCGTGTAAGAGAGAGAGAGAGAGAGAGAGAGAGAGAGAGTCTGGTTAAAGGTTCATCGATCTTGTTTACCTTTTCAAAGAACCAGCTCTTGGTTTCATTGATCTTCTGTATTCTTTTTTTAGCCTCTATGTCATTTATTTCTGTTCTGATCTTTATTATTTCCTTCCTTCTACTAGCTTTGGGCTTTACTTGCTGTTCTATTTCTAGTTCTTTTGGATGCAGGGTTATGTTGTTAATTTGAACTTTTTCTTGCTTCTTAAGGTATGCCTGTAATGCTATGAACTTCCTTCTCATGACTGCTTTTGCTGTGTCCCACAAATTTTGAGTTGTTTTATGTTTATTTTCACTTGTTACAAGAAAGTTTTTGATTTCTTTCTTGATCTCATTGTTAACCTATTCATTATTTAAGAGCATGCTGTTTAGTTTCCAAGTGTTTGAACGATTTTCAGTTTTTCTATTGTCATTGATTTCAGTTTCTTCTTGTTGTGATCAGAGAAGATGCTTGATATGATTTCCATTTTTTAAATTTATTGAGGCTTGTTTTGTGTCCTAACATGTGGTCTATCCTAGATAATGTACCATGAACACTTTAAAATATTTTATATTCTGCAGCTTTGGGGTGAAAGGTTCTGAAGATACCTAATAAATCCAGTTGATCTATTGTGTCATTTAAGGCCATTATTTCTTTGTTAATTTTCTGTCTGGAGGACCTATTCCTTGATGTTAGTGGGGTATTAAAATCTTCTTGTATTATAGTATTGCTTTTGATCTCGCCTTTATGTCCATTGAAATCTGCTTTATATATTTAGGTGATCCTATATTATGCACATAGACATTTAAAATGGTTATAAATTTCTGTTGTAAGGCTCATTTTATCATTATGTAGTGACCATTTTTATCTCTTACTATATAGTCTTTGTTTAAAAGTTTGTTTGGTCTGATATTAGTATTGCTACCCTGGCTTTTTTTCCTTTCCATTTGCATAAAATATATTTTCCATCCCTTTACTCTCAGTCTATGTGTATCTTTTGTCCTGAGGTATGTCTCTTGTAGACAGTATGTGTACGGGTCCTGCTTTCTTATCCATGCAGCCACCCTATGTCTTTTGATTGGAGCATTTAATCCATTTATATTTAAGATTATTATTGATACATAGTTGTTTATTGCCACTTTATTTCTTAAATCTATAATTCTCATTTTCTTGATTTCTTTTTTCCTTTGCTGTTTTTACAGCAAGCCCCTTAACATTTCTTGCAGCACTGGTTTGGTTTTAATGAATACCTTAAGTGGTTTTGTTGTTATTGTTTGATCTGGAAAGCATTTTATTTCTCTTTCAATTTTAAACAATAATCTTGCTGGATAAGTAAGTCTTCATTGTAGGCTCTTGTTTTGCTTTACTTTGAATATTTCTTTCCATTCCCTTCTGGCCTCAAGTGTTTCTGTTGAAAATTTGGATGTGATTCTTATTGGGGCTCCTCTATAAGTAATTGACTTCTTTTCTCTTGCAGCTTTTAGTATTTTTTCTTTATTTCTTAACTTTGGTATTTTAATTATGATGTGTCTTGCTGTAGGCCTCATTGGGTTCTTTTTTACCAGGATTCTCTGTGCTACTTGAACTTGTGTGACTTTTTCCTTCGTCAATTTAAGAAATTTTTCAGCTATGATTTTTTCAAATATGTTCCCTATCCTTTTATCTTTCTCTTCTCCTTCAGGAATTCTTATGATGTGGATGTTATTTCTCTTCATATTGTCACAGAGTACTCTTATAGTTTCCTCACTTTTTGAGCCTCTTTTATTTTTGCTGCTCTCTTTCTGTGTTTTCATTTATCTTGTCCCAAAAGTCTCTGATTTAATTCTCTGCTTCATCCAGCCTGCTGTTGATTTCTTCTAGTGAAGTGTTCATTTTTGTAATTATAATTGTCATTTCTGATTGATTGTTATGATTTTAATATCCTTTTTCATGCTTGCTATTTCTTTATTTAGGTGCTCATTATGTCCATCTATTGTAGTACTAAAATCCTTAAGCATCTTAACAATCATTATTTTAAACTCTGCATCTGGTAATTTGGTTGCTTCCATCTCAATCAGTTTTTTTAGGGGGTATTTCTCATGTTGATTCATTTATATTGCATTCTCTGTATTCCTACTTTTTCTGTATGTGGTTTGTAAGCTTGTTATGTTAGGGCAGTTGAGGTTGTTAGAGGAAGTCAACCCCTCCTTCAGGGCTTAGTTTCTCAACATCTGCTGGTTGCTCAGATTTAATTCTCCCTAACATGGTAAGCCACATAAAAGTTTTCATTTTTCTACTTTTTTTTTTGAACCCAGCAAGGAACTATGGGGATGGTGGGCATATCTTGCTCTTTGGCCCCAGTTAAAACTCTATCCAGGACTTTTTTTTCTGTATAGTAAGTCCACAGGAATGTAGTGAGTGTGAATTCTTAGAATAAGAATGTATGGTCTGCCCACGTATTCCCTGGGGGCGGAATGTGTTCTACATATCAGAAAGGGGAGGTTTAGCTCAGGTCTCCCAGGAAACCCTAGTCACTGCGCCTCCCCTTTATTTCTTCCTTCCCAAATGGCTTTTTTGCAATGATTGGAGCTCCAAGAGCTTTCTGGATGTGGGTCAATTGGCCCTAACACTAGGCTTGTGCTGGTTGGGGGGGAGTGCCCTCCTGCCTATGGCCACCTCAATATTGGAGAAGGACTCAGTACAGGTATTTTCTCACTGTCACCATTTATGTACCTGTGCCTCGATCCCCCCACTCTTCTCACTCAAGATTAGTCCTCTCAGCTGTCTTTATCCCCAGAGCTCCGGGTAAGTGGCTGTGAGCAAAATTTTCTGTGTTGGCCTTCTAAGGCAGCTGCAATTCCTTTGCAAGCTGTTCTCCAAAAACAAGAATTCTGCTCTTTTCCCCATCCAATGCTGTCGAGTTATCTCTTTTAGTTTCTGGGTCTCTAAGCTAGGTCTCTGGTCCAGGGACTTAGGCACCCCCACCTCTCAGGTTCTCTCTTCACACAGTGAGAGTCCCTTTGGACCCTCAGCCATGCCTCACTCCTGGGAGTGGGGAAGCCCCCACCATGTCCCTACACTTCCTACCAGTCTCAGTGTGGTTTCTTCTGTGCTCCTTGGTTTTCAAGTTCTGTTCTTTTAGTCTAAAGTTGGGTTTTCACAGTGATTGCTCTTAAGTTAATTTTTATTACAGTTTGGTTGTGGGAGGTGGCAGTTTGTATGTCTGCCTACTCTGCTGCCATATTAGAATCTAAACATACAATTTGTTTAGTAAAATTTACTCTACCTTGATGATTTTCAGATGAATGGCTGAACATCTGTAATTTACTGAAGACCTTTAAGCCCATCATTCTGAGAATTGTCTGACTTGGGATACTTTTTATACTTTTGGGTTCAAGACTTGGTTAACTGGCATACTTTCTTCTTTTCTATATAATTTTGGAGTAGCCAGGGGAAAAAATTGCCTGTGGATTTTTTCCAATTCTAAATAAAACAATAAGGAAATCAGCTTCAAACTAAATAATTAGAAGAGAAGGCCATCTGAAATACTAATATGATACATGAAATGGGAAAATTTAAAAGGCATATGCTAAAACAATGAGTGGAGAAACTGAAAAAGAAAAAGGAAAAGGAAATAATGAGAACCTGTTTCATCATAAATTTGTTAGGAGGAACTTTTAGAAGAGAGGGGAGACAATACTTAAGTATGAATAATTACAGGCAATGTTTAACTAAGAATTACATTTTGTTATATTAACTTTCAGTGAAGAATTACATAGCAAAGGTAAATTATCAAAAGCACCTTCTGGAAGGGTTGTAAACACAGCTGGTCTTTAAAGGATAAATTCTAACCATAGTAACTGAATGGTAGAGTTCAATAGGTGATTGAAATCTTTATATTACTCTTGGGATATTATAGTCATAATAGAAGGGAGAATTTCTTTTTAGAAAATGAAAATAAAAGTATGTGTAAGGTAGAAAGGTGGTATAGGACCATATTTTGGAAAAATCTGAAAGTTGAACAATAAAGATGTAACTTGATGGAATAGGCATATTTAACTGAAAAACTTGTTATCAATAATGCAATTGATAAAGATGCACTATTAATAGAGTGGTATATGAATCAATAAAAATATAAACATGGATTAATTCAACTAGTATTCATTGAGAATCTACTTATCAGTTAATATTTATAAAACCCTTGCCTTATATATTCACATAATGTAGGAAGAATAGCAATAATAATTGATTATTTACATATTTACATTTACACTTATTTTTATATGTTACATATTTATATATTTATATAAAATGTAGAGTACAGACAAATAATTATAAAGAAAAAATGAAATAAGCTAAAGTGGTAGAGATTTATGGCAATTTTGTTTTAGAAGGAATAACCAGGGAAGTCCTTTTGGATAAAGTGATATTAGCATTAAAGCAGAGACTTAAATGGGGAAGAGCAATCAACATAAATATATCAGGGAAGAAAATTTTACTTCAGTTAAAATAAATAAAAAAAACCCAAGATGAGAATGTGGCTGAAGATTTTGAGAAGATGATATAGAGGTGGGATATAAGACTAAAGAAGTATGTTTCAGTAAACATCTAAAAAACAGAAGCCTCAAATTAAGTTTAATCATGAGGTAATATAATTGAATTTAGGAATGTATGTTTTACAATTATATGTTTATGAATCACTATGTTAAAAATGAAATTATAGGAGGGACCTGAAGATGGCAGTGGAGTAGGCAGATGCACAGACACCCAGCTCACACCACTGAACTGGATTACAAACTAATTTAGGAACAATCAGTGTGAAAAACCAAATCTGGACTATAAGAACAGCTCTCAAAAACCAAGGAGCAAAGAAGAAGCCACAACAAACCTGGTAGGGAGCGCCTGAATCTCCCCTGCTTATAGAAACAGGAGGGGGTGAGGCTAAGAGCCCAGACAGGATCACACTCCAAGAAAAAGAGCAGAAAATACTGTTCACAGCCACTTGCCTGGTGACCAGGGAATGAGGGGTGTTGAAAGGGCAGGCTTTTCTTCCAAAAAGAAAGGGGAGAGAGAGAGAGACAGACAGACTGTGAGGGGCAGAGGAATGCAGGGGATGACCTGAGAAGCTGACTCATCCAGTGCTAGAAGTGGCCATAGCTGGGGGAGGGGTTGATCCTTCCACAAAACAAAAGACTGAAGTGCTTCTGGGTCACAGATCTCCAGACATCTCTCCAGCTCCAATCAGCACAAGACAAAGCTGAAAACAAAAAGTGGGGAGGAGGGGCAGTAACTCAGGTCTCCATGGAGATCTGAAATACACCTCCCCTACTGAATCTGAGAAAACATGCTGCCCCCAGAAAGAGTAACTGGCAGAAGAAGCCTTCAGTGTCTCAGAATACAGTCACCGCATCCCTGAATACAGGTTCAAAAAAAAAAAAAAAACCTGCTGAGATGAGTAAACAAGACTATCACCTGTTAAGAAAACAAACAAATCAAGCTTCAAAGCAGCCCAAATCCGAAAGTGGATTACAAATAATAGCTGATGCCAACCCAAGAAGACCTAGAAATAACACAATTGAAAACTGGAGGCAGACAACACCAAGCCTAGACTCATCCAGCCCTACAAACAAAACACCCAAACACACAGACATAATGTGAAGACAGAGAAGTGCAATCGAAATGAAACCACAAGAGAAACATCCAGAAAATGAACTGAGTGATATGAAAATAACCCAACTTCCAGATGCGGAGATAAAAATAATGATTGTAAGGATGCTTAGGGATCTTACAACAACAATGGATGGTCATTACAAACACCTAAATAAAGAAATAGCAAGTATAAAAAAGGATATTGAAATATTAAAAAATAATCAGTCAGATGTGACAAATACAATATCAGAAATGAAGACAATAATGGAAGGAATTAAAAACAGGATGGATGAGCTGAGGATCAAATAAGGGAGTTGGAGGACAAGTGGAATGAAGGCATGAAAGCAGAGAAGAAAAAAGAAAAGAGACTCATAAAGTCTGAGGAAAAGCTTAGAGAGCTCTGTGACAACATGAAGAGAAATAACATTTGCATCATAGGGGTTCCTGAAGAAGAGAAAGAACAAGGAATAGAGACTTTGTTCAATCATATCATAGCTGACAACTTCCCTAAATTAATGGGAAAAACTCTCAAAAGTTCAAGAAGCACAGAGAACTCCATTAAAGACAAACTCAAAGAAACATACACCAAGACACATTAAAATATCAAAGCTAAGTGATAAAGAGAAAATATTGAAAGCTTCTAGAGAAAAAAAAGGCTATCACTTACAAAGGAGCCCCCATAATGATGGCATCAGACTTCTCAACAGAAACACTTGAGGCCAGAAGGGAATGGCAAGAAATATTCAAAGTAATGAAGAACAAGAACCTACAATCAAGACTACTTTATTCAGCAAAGCTATCATTTGAAACTGAAGTAAAAATAAAAAGCTTCTCAGACAAAAAAAAACAAAAAAAAAACAAAACAAAACAACAACAAAAAAAAAACTCAAGGAATTTATTACAACCAAACCAATGCTGCAGGAAATGTTAAGGGGCCTGTTGTAAACAGATCAAAGTAGGAAAAGAATATAGCAAAAGAGAAATACAGCTTTAAAAAATAAAATGGCAATAAACAGCTATATATCAATAATAACCTTAAAAGTAAATGGATTAAATCATCCAATCAAAAGACATAGGGTAGCTTCATGGATGAGAAAACAGGACCTGTACATATGCTGTCTATAAGAGACTCACCTTAAAACAAAAGATTAACATAGATAGACGTAAAAGGATGGAAAAAAAAATTTTATGCTAATGAAAATGAAAAGAAAGCTGGGGTAGCAATACTTATATCAGACAAAAATGGACTTTATAACAAAAGATATAGTAAGAGATAAAGAAGGCCACTATATAATGATAAAGGGAGCAATCCAACAGGAAGATATAACTATTTTAAATATCTATGCACCTAATATAGGAGCACCTAAATATATAAAGCAGGTTTTGATGGATATAAAGGGCAAGATCAACAGCAATACTATAATATTAGGGGATTTCAATACCCCACTAACATCAATGATAGATCCCTAAGAAAGAAAAGTAACAAAGAAGCAGCAGACTTAAAGGACATACTAGATCAACTGGATTGAATAGATATCTTCAGAACCTTTCACCCTAAGCAGCAGAATATACATTCTTTTCAAGTGCTGATGGTACATTCTCTAGGATAAACCATATGTTAGGGCATAAAAGTGGTCTCAACAAATTTAAGAAGATTGAAATTGTATCAAGCACTCTCTCTGATCACAATGGCATAACACTAGAAATCAACCTTAACAGAAAAACTCATGAATTCTCAAACACATGGAAACTAAATAGCAGGTTGTTAAATAACAAATGGATTAAGAATAATATCAAAGAAGATATAAAAGATTCATAGAAACGAATGATAATGAGCATACAACAACTCAAAATTTATGGGACACAGCTAAAGCAGTACTGAGAGGGAAGTTCATGGCATTACAGGCATACTTTAAGAAGCTAGAAAAAGCTCAAATAAACAACTTAACCCTGTGTCTAAAAGAACTAGAAAAAGAACAGCAAGTAAAGCCCAAATGTTGTACAAGGAAGGAACTAATAAAAATCAGAGCTGAAATAAATGACATAGAAGCTAAACAAACAAAAAAAAAACAATACAGAAGTTCAAAAAAACTAGGAGCAAATTCTTTGAACAGGTAAACAACATTGCTGTACCTTTAACTAGACTCAGCAAGAAAAAGAGAGAGGACTCAAATAAATAAAATTAGAAATGAGAGTGGAGAAATAACAACTGACACAACAAAAATACAAAATATTGTAAGAAAATAATGTGAAAAACTGTATTTCAAAAAACTAGGCAACCTAGATGAAATGGACAAATTCCTTGAAACATGCAATCTTCCAAAAATCAATCTATAAGAATCAGAAAACCTAAACAGACTAATTACTACAAATGAGATCGAAAAAGTTATCAAAAACCTCCCAACAAAGAAAAGTCCGGGGCCTGATGGCTTCACAAGTGAATTCTACCAAATATTCAAAGAAGAACTAACTCCTATTCTTCTCAAACTATTTCAAAAAATTCAAGAGGAAGAAAGACTTCCAAGCTCCTTTTATGAGATGAGCATTATACTGGTTTCAAAACCAGGCAAAGCCAATACAAAGAAGAAATATTATAGGCCAATATCCCTGATGAATATAGATGCTAAAATTCTCAACAAAATATTAGCAAACCGGATCCAGCAATATATGAAAAAAAATCATACACCATGATCACGTGGGATTTATTCTAGGAGGCAAGGCTGGTACAATATTTGCCAATCAATCAATGTGATTCATCACATAAACAAAAGGAAGGAGAAAACCACATGATTATTTCAATAGAGGCAGAAAAAGCATTTGATAAATCCAGCACCCATTCATGATCAAAACTCTCAACAATGTGGGAACACAGGGAACATACCTCAACATGATAAAAGTCATCTATGACAAACCTACAGCCAACATAATACTCAATGGGCAAAAATTAAAAGCAATACCCTTAAGATCAGGAACAAGACAGGAGTGCCCCCTTTCACCACTCTTATTCAACATAGTCCTGGAAGTCCTAGCCACAGCAATCAGACAAGAAGAGGAAATAAAAGGCATTCAAGTTGGAAAATAAGAAATAAAGCTATCATTATTTGCAAATGATATGATATTGTATATAGAAAACCCTAAAGTCTCAGTCAAAAAGCTACTGGACCTGATAAATGAATTCAGAAATGTGGCAGGATATAAAATTAATACTCAGAAATCAGAGGCATTTTTATACATCAACAATGAACAGTCAGAAAGAGAAATTATGGAAAAAATCCCCTTCACTATTACAACCAAAAAAATAAAGTACCTAGGAGTAAATTTAACCAAGGAGACTAAAGACTTGTACTCGGAAAATTATAAAACATTAATAAAAGAAATCAAGGAAGATACAACATGGGAAGTATATACCATGCTTATGGTTAGGAAGAATAAACATCATTAAAATGTCTATATTACCCAAAACAATTTATAAATTCAATGCAATACCAATTAAAATACCAATGACATACTTTAAAGATATAAATCACATATTCCAAAAATTTATGTGGGACCAAAAAAGAATAGCCTCAGGAATCTTAATAAAGAAGAATAAAGTGGGAGGTGTCACTTATTCTTGATATCACTTCCTGATATCAAGTTATACTACAAGGCCATTGTACTCAAAACAGCCTGGTACTGTCATAAGAACAGGCATATAGATCAATGGAACAGAACAGAGAACCCAGAAATAATCGCACAGCTCTATAAACAACTGATATTTGACAAAGGAGGTAAGAAAATACAATGGAGTAAAGACAGCCACTTTAATAAATGGTGTTGGGAAAATTGGGCAGCTACCTGCAAAAAAATGAAACTAGACCACCAACTTACACCATTCACAAAAAGAAACTCAAAATGGATAAAAGACTTAAATGTAACCATGAAACTATATGCATCTTAGAAGAAAACATAGGCAGTAAGCTCTTCGACATCTCTTGCAGCAATATATTTGCTGATTTATCTCCACAGGCAAGTGAAATAAATGACAGGATAAACAAATGGGACTATATCAAACTAAAAAGCTTTTGCACAGCAAAAGACAACAAGAACAGAATAAAAAGACAAACTACACAATGGGAGAATATATATGACAATACGTCTGATAAGGGGTTAAAAACCAAAATTTTTAAAGAATTTGTAAATCTCAACACCAGAAAGACAAACAATCCAATCAAAAATCGGTGAAAGAAATGAATAGACACTTCTCCAAAGAGGACACACAGGTGGCCAATAGGCATATGAAAAAATGCTCAACATCACTCATCATTAGAGAAATGTAAATTAAAACCATAGTGAGATATCGCCTCACACCAGTCAGAATGGTGCTCATCAACAAAACAACACAGAATAAGTGCTGGCGAGGATGTGGAGAAAAGGGAACCCTCCTGCACTGCTGGTGGGAATACAGATGGGTGTAACCTCTGGGGAAAACAGTATGGCGATTTCTCAAAAAATTAAAAATCAAACTGCCTTTTGACCCAGCTAACCCACTTTTAGGAATATACCCTGAGAATATTATAGAACTGTTCCAAAAGGAGAAATGCACCCCCATGTTTATGGCAGCATTATTCACAATAGCAAAGTTCTGGAAACAGCCCAAGTGTCCATCAGAGGATGAGTGGATTAAAAAGCTTTGGTATATATATATATATATATATATATATATATATATATATATATATATATACACACTATGGAATACTACTCAGCCATAAGAAATGATGACATTGGATCATTTACAATAACATGGATGGAACTTGATAACATTATATGGAATGAAATAAGTAAATTTGAAAAAACTAAGAACTATATGAATCCATACATAGATCGGACATAAAAATGAGACTCAGAGACATGGACAAGAATGTGATAGTAATGGGGGTGGTGTGGGGAAGTGGAGAGGGGGTTGAAGGAGAGAGAAGGGGTGGGGAGGGGCACAAAGAAAACCTGATAGAATGCGACAGAAGACAACTTTGGGTGAGGGGTATGCAACATAATCAAATGTCAAAATAATCTGGAGATGTTTTCTCTGAACACATGTACCTTGATTTATTAATGTCACTGCAATAAAATTAATAAATACAAGATTAAAAGAAGTGTATTATATTGATAAAGTCAATAAACAAATACAATCTCTATCTCTTCTTACTTGATTTGGAAACTACTTCCAATAGGATCAGATAAAGCTTAGTAGTTCTTGAAATGTTTATTTTTTAAGTATGTGCTAATTCCAAAACCACTTATAACAGTAATAATACTCAGTCATCATTCAAGCATTGTTACTTCTGAAATCAAGAAAAGTTCAATCTTCATAGATATGATGCAACTATTAAGGATTACATTCCTGTTAGTAACAACCAAACACATTGAAAATGTTGCCTTTGGAGTTATGTGGCAGTCTTGTTTTTTTCCATGGAAAAGATAAAATATAAAATACTATTAACTTTAACTGTGTATTATTTGTAACCAGTTAGTGCAATACATTTTTTACAGACTTTAAATCCTTTCAGTCTCAATGTTAGTTTTTTTCACCTGGAATGTGTATTCTAGAAAAGACTTAAGCATTTTTTTCTCTTGTCCAACATTAATTAGGTCTTCTCTTCCTCATACATAGTTTTTTAGTATCATTATTTATATCTCAGAACACACAATGTTCATGCCTCTATTTCAAACCATTTTTTTCTAACATTTCACTTCTTTCTTAAACGTTTTACTCAGACACTATGTATTATCATAGATGACAATGAATTTGTCATCTATTCAAATGTTAATTGTTCTTTACATATGGTAACTTAAACTAAGTCAAGCCAGGGACTTAATCTACATTTTTATCATTTAAATATTAATATTGTGTTCCATGTATGAGACAGAAACATTATTGCATGAGTTTCTGTGACGATAGTATATAGCACATGATAATGAATTAATACTATTCTCTAATTATTCTCTAAAGTATTTGAGAATTATGATCTAAACAAAGACAACAGTTTATGACTATTTCAATTTGGTTTATTTCAGAGACAAGATCCTGCTTCCTGGAATCAAACATTTTCTGAAATGTCAAAAAACATTCTAAATATAAGATATACTTTATTGCCCTACTTCTATACACAGATGCATGAAATTCATGCTCATGGTGGCACTGTTATCCGACCTCTGTTGCATGAGTAAGTGTGAAATTTCCTACTACAGGGAGATGACTTTCATTTAATTTACTTGATGATAAGTTTTAGTACAATATTATTTAAATTGGAAATTTTTTCATTGTTATTTGAACATGCATTTTGGGTTAACAAACATTTTCATAAAGAAATATTCTATTAGATGGACAAGTCTATACTGTTAAAGTAAAACAAAGTAATTAGTTACTAAAAAGTAATTATTTTTCTTAGGAATCACTTACTGTATGCCAGCTATTATTTTAGGTTATTAGCATACCTTATTACAGGGGTCCCCAAACTTTTTACACAGGGGGCCAGTTCACTGTCCTTCAGACCATTGGAGGGCTGGACTATAAAAAAAAAAACTATTAACAAATCCCTGTGCACACTGCACATATCTTATTTTAAAGTAAAAAACAAAACAAAACGGGAACAAATACAATATTTAAAATAAAGAACAAGTAAATTTAAATCAACAAACTGACCAGTATTTCAATGGGAACTATGCTCCTCTCACTGACCACCAATGAAAGAGGTGCCCCTTCCGGAAGTGTGGTGGAGGCCGGATAAATGGTCCCCGGGGGCCGCATTCGGCCCGTGGGCCGTAGTTTGGGGACCCCTGCCTTATTACATTGAGTATTTTAAAAAAGCTTTTTACATAAGTTAAATTGTTTTTATATTATGATTAAATTCATTGAAGTTGACAGTAACTAAACGCATCTAACATATATAAATTCTTTATTTTTTGTGACAGAGACAAAGAGAGACAGAGAGAGGGACAGATAGGGACAGACAGATAGGAAGGAAGAGAGATGAGTAGCATTGATTCTTTGTTGTGGCTCCTTACTTGTTCATTGATTGCTTTCTCATATGTGCCATGACTGGGGGGCTACAGCAGAACAAGTAACCCCAGCGACTTTGGGCTCAAACCGTTGAGCATTGCTCAAACCAAATGAGCCAACACTCAAGCTGGCAACCTTGAGGTTTTGAACCTGGGTCCTCCATGTCCCAGTCTGATGCTCTATCTACTGTGCCACCGCGTGGTCAAGTCATATATAAATTCTTAACTAAAGAAGATGATATCTCTTTTTTCTGTAGGTATGCAAATAGGCTATCTTAGAATAGTTCTAATACTCTCATTAAAGAATTTATTTTTATTCTCTTTGAAGGCTAAAAGTCATATATCATGAAAACTTGAAATTTTATTCTATGAAGCACAGTTGTAAAATTGTACCTTGTTCTAATTTTAAGACAAATGCTAGCTGATTCTTATTAAAGATGTAAAATAAATAAATAAATAAAACACACATTCAAACAAAAACACAAAGAACTCTTGAAATAATCATAGCGTATGCAGCTTCTTGTGTATCCTATATTACCAGAGTATTTAAAAAATATGACTTGTTTGTTGTAGTATTGATAAACCAATAAAAATTATACAGCATATATTTTTACTCAAATTAAAGAATAGTAACCAAAGTAAAATTACCAAAATAATAAGTTGATCAACATGCCTTAAGTTCTAATAATAAGATGAAAAATCATTTGCTCAAATCTCTTCTTTTTAGATTTAAACTATCATCTCTAGTTGCTTTATTAAACTTAATCTTTTCTTTATTTCTGTTAATACTTTATTAATCTCTTGCCTCTGCATTTCTGTTTTCCCTCCCTTTGTCATCTCCCTATTAACTTCCCAGAATAGTTATAGTATTAGCTCTAGACTTACTCCTTAACCAGAAACATTATTTATTTTTCAGTTTTATTTTTGTTTTTTTAGTGAAAGAGAGACAGAGAGGACAGACAGGGACAGACAGACAGAAAAGGAGAGAGATGAAAAGCATCAACTCATAGTTGATGAGATAATGTTATTTTATTAAACTATTTATAAATATTTTGTCAAGGTTCTATAATGAGAAGCCAACCTGGGACATATTCAAGCAGTTCTTGTGGGGCCCAGCATTTATGGTTACCCCTGTATTGGATCCTGTAAGTCCTACCACATATTTTTGTTCACAAAATAATTTTTACTAATTTATAAATTTTTAATTACTATATTTTTAAATTTCAGTATACTGATGTTGTACAAGGCTATGTCCCTAATGCTCGGTGGTTTGATTATCATACGGTAAGTAATTAAGGAATTCTGGAAATTAACTAAACAGAAATGGGTTTAAGTTTGATACTAACATTTTCTTAATGACATCTTTGGTTCATTTTCACTTAAGTAAGTTAAAGCCCTGGCAGGTTGGCTCAGTGGTAGAGCATCAGCCAGGTGTGTGATAGTCCTGGCTTTGATTCCCAGTCAGGGCACAAAGAAGAAGTAGCCATCTACTTCTCCACCCTTCCCACTCTCTCTTCCTCTTCCCCTCCCACCATTGGAGCAGAGTTGGCCCGGGCACTGAGGCCTCAGGTGCTAGAATGGCTCTGGTGGCAAGAGAGCGATGCCCCAGATGGGCAAGGCATCGCCCCCTAGTGGACATGCCGGGTGGATTCTGGTTGGGCATATGCAGCAGTCTGTCTCTCTGTCTCCCCACTTCTCACTTCAGAAAAATACAAAATAATAATAATATTAAGAAGAAGTAAGTTATTTTTTGCAAATTATATTTGAATCAAAATAACATAGTGAAAGAATTCATTTATTCTGCCATAGTTGTTTTTGTAGTCATTGATTTATTTTACCAAGAATGGGAAATACACGTTGTACACCAAAAGATTATGACCCTTAAATGTCTATGCATAATGATCATTAAAAGAAAAATAGTATTCCCTAAAATAATGTATGTGGCAGTCAAACTTTTGCAACCTTTCAAAAACCTGTACGTTTTCTGCATGTCAACACCACCAAAACTATCAGTTGTAAATTATTTTAATAGCTACTAATAAACCAAGGACTGAGTCTGTGCTTTAAATAATATGATTTTCTGAATAAATGTCTGTGTCTTTATTTTAAAATGGAAAGTGTGTCATTTGATTTTATAAATGTGCCTCCTCAAGTTCCAATATCACCAATAATTTTACTTCTTGCTGCTTTTGTTCTTCCTTTCAACCCTGTTATTTCCAGGGCCAAGATATCGGTATCAGAGGAACATTTAATGAATTTGAAGCTCCTTTATATAAAATAAACCTTCATGTTCGTGGTGGTTACATCCTACCATGTCAAGAGCCTGCTCAAAACACATTTCACAGGTAATCAAAATGTTTACAGAGTTCAGATTAAATTTTAAGATACATTGTCTAGAATTGTGAAGGATTGAGGAGGGTCTGAGAGTACAACATTTCCAAGTACATAGGTTAGCCTGCAAATTTTATTGAGCTGGGTCAGAAGCCTCTTACTCATGACATACCAAGACATATGACCTTTATGTTTGCTTCAGTTTTCCCAGTTTCCGAAGTCTCATGGGAACACCAAGCTCAAGGAAACTCAGTTTTCCTTATATTGGCAAACCTTTACATTTTTTGCTTTGAATTATTATACTAGAAAGATTAAAAAAATAATTAAATAAAAAACACTGCCTTATATTCCAATGCTGTTTGTTTTAAAACACGCTTTAGCCACTGCACTTTAATCTATGTCCATGAGTCTCAGTTTTGTGGATACTAGGGGGAAGGGAAGGGAGGGAGGGAGGGAGTGGGAGTAAAGGGAGGGGCATAGACAAATCAAAACATATGGTGACGGAGGATGATCTGCCTTTGGGTGATGGGTATACAGCATAATCAACTGTCCAAATGATGCAGAGATGTTTTCTCTAAATCTATTTACTCTGATTGACCAATGTCACTCTGTTAAATTTAATTGTCTAAATAAAATTTAAAATAATAAATTAAAAACTAAAATACCCTTTAAAGTTTACTTCAGAGAACAACAGTGTCTCTGTGTGCAAAATATGAAGAAACTTGAGAGATTTATAGAAAATTTTCTGCAAACATATTCCCTTTAATACTAAGAAAGTTTTTTAAACTAAGATATAACCTAAAACTTAATGTTATGTATAAATATGCAAAGGTGTTGACAAATGAATTCTTGTACTTTGAATAGCTGCCTTACCTAAGTACTCATTTTTTTTCTACCTGTAACATGTAGAAATAAATATTATTTAATTTATGAAAACATTATATTTAAACACATATTTTTAAAACTTTAAGCAATTATTGCCACATTTCTTCCTCTTTCCATCTTTCTTGTTTCCTTTTTTCTGCCACCCTCTCTTAGTCCTGTAAACTATTCTTTGATTCACTTTAGTCATTTAAAATGTGGATATTTATTGATGATTTCACTCTTCTCTCAAAAACTATGGAATCCACTATTGCCCATGGAAGAACCAGACATGTTTCTTAGTAGCCTTGCCCCATATGAAGATAAAAGATAACTCAAATCTCTTTGTCCATTACCATTCATAGCTGATTATCTGACAAAAACCTTCATTAGCTCTAAGCCACAGAACTGTGTACCTGGTATTTTTGTGCTCTCATTTAGCAATATGTTCAGAGTGTGTCTCCTATGAGTGATGTAAGAGTGAATCTTTCATACCAGCCAAAGAGTTTCTGTTTCCATTGCCTAAATTCCTGGGTTAGACATTCGGATTCTAGAGGATTTAGTCCCCCTGTCTCTCCTCATATGGTATGCACTCCTTTGGTCATCTACATGTTTTCAGCCCCAGTTTGTGTGAACAATCTCTGTTTTCTGGAATGATTTCAATCCATTTCTATCAATACTCTACCATGATATCAAGGAAAAATGTGAAAAATTATTTTATGTGAAAAATGAGGGCTTCATGGAAGAGACCATTCTAGTTTTTCTTGAAGAATCCTTTTGTTATGAGAGAGCAGGAGAGAGACTTTACTCTGTGCATGTGCATGTGTGTTGGGGGTAAAGTAAATAGGATATTGGGTTAGGTATATACAGGGTGGGGGAAATAGGTTTACAATCGTGAGTAAACAAACAGGTAATTCCTGTATTATTTATTAATCATTGTGTTACTCTCCACATAAACAACTACAAACTCACTTTGCCCCAACCTGTATATAGGTTATGCAATAAAGTTGTAAAATTATTTTTAATTTCTTTTTAAATATATTTTAAAACTGTGGGTTAAACCAGAGCTTTAATGTTACAAATAAGATATACTTTTATTCCTGTAAACTGAACTGCCATAAGCACATAATTCACGTGAAGACATTTTTACATGGAAAATTAATGAGTTTCTATTAAAATTTAAATTTTAGATATTCTGACATTTTAAGAGACTTCCATAGCAGTATAACCTTTAACATTTTAATTGTGAGCTGCAGATAGCTAAGCATAATTTGTCTGAGAAATTCTTCCACAGCAGCATGAGTCTGTCAAACCAACTCTCTTGTACAGTGAGCATGGGAGCAGATATTTTGGTCCTAGACAGACCTATGTAGCACAAGCTTGAACAATATTGTCCATTACAATGATAACACTTACAACTTGTTTGGCACTCTCCACATTCTTATTAACAATTGCCAATGATAATTCAGTGATTTATATATGGAAATATGAGGAAGACATGTGAAATAATAAAAAAAGTATTAAAATAATTTTATATTTAATGATAAAAACAAGATTACCAGTAAGAACAAATATGTCAATAAACTGAATATGGTTTTAATTATTATAAATGAGGCCACTTTTTATTATACTACATGAATGTTTGAGATCAAAAGACATGCATTTTTTCATTAAATATAAATAATTTTGTGGTCTATGTCATTTTCATGAACTCATAAGAAAAAGGAAAGTGCTTTATTTTTTTTTTGTCTAAGTCAGTTACATTCCCCTTAATTGATATTCTTAGCTGTGTTTCCTTGGATACTTATATGGATGTCATGTCATAGCAAAGCATATTCTACTCTATAAATATTTCCAAAATTATATTTCTTTTTTATAGTCGACAAAATTACATGAAGCTAATTGTTGCTGCAGATGACAGTCAGATGGCTAAAGGATCTCTGTTTTGGGATGATGGAGAGACTATAGGTGAGTGCTCTATTTAGTAAATAAATGTAATTGCTGGCATACAGATTATTGTATTACTTTTTTTCTTAAGTAAGAAATGGGGAGGTAGAGAGACAGACTCCTGCATGCGTCCTGACCTGCCTCTACCGGGTGATACTCTGCCCACATGGGGCATTATTTTTTTGCTTGACAATTGAGCTATTTTAATGCCTGAGGTGAGGCCATGGAGCTATACTCAGCACCTGGGGCCAACTTGCTACAACTGAGCCATGGCTGCTGGGAGGGAAAAGAGAAACAAAGAGGGAGCAAGCAGAAGGGAAGGGGTGCAGAAGCAGATTGTCACTTCTCTTGTGTGCCTAACCAGGAATTAAACCCAGAAAATCCACACATCAGGGTGACACTTTACCACTGAGCCAACCAACCAGGGCCTTATATTACTTTTATGATACCTATTATTGTACTTTGGAAACAACATGAAAACATAATATTGTTCAAAGCTAAAATAGTTTAATAGCTGTGTAAGTTTTTTAAATAGTGTTATAAATATTTAAAGAATTTCTTATTATTCTAAATATAACTATAATTAACCTCTGTGGTAAATGGCTGGATAACTAGAAGATTGTGTGTGGTGTGTGAAGGAATTGTATATTAATTATTTTTGTTTTCCGAAAAGCTAGTCCAGTGCTGTTCACATAATAAACATTCACTATGTATGAGGTCAGGTGGGCTAAAAAGTTGCATTTCATTTGTACATAATAGTGATGTAAAGGGTGCCTCAAAAAATGAGAAAGTCCAGAAAGAAAACTCAAGCTTGGTCTCTATATTTTATAGCTATTTGTTTTTTTGTTAATGCTCAGCACTTTTGTCATGAAAGATTTAAGGATTTATAGAACTGAACTGGTAAACTTTTTGCAATGTGTTCTCTACCAGCCATTGTGAGCAGATTCACCTTGGATAGTGTGTAAAGAATGCAGATTCTGAGATGCATTCAAATTTAATTAATTTGGGGAGAGGCCCAAGAATCTATCTTCTAGTAAATGCCTGTAGGTGATTATCATACAGGTGGAGGATTAGGTTTATAATACTAGCTCTACTAGATGGGTATCTGAACATTATCTTTATATAAACCTTACTTATAAAACTAATATCTATATGATGCTGAAATTATCATGGGAAGTCCACTGCAATTTAAATAAATTATGCATAGATGAGGTATTAATGGCAAAACCATATTTTTCATTGTTTCAGATAAATCATACTTAATATACTGAAACTGTAAGAAAGAATCTAAAAGTAAATAAAGTATATAAGTAAGTAGATATAAGTATCATATGGTAGTAAGCAATATTCTTCAAATAAAAAGAATAATCTTTGTATATTGTGGTTTAGAAGTGAAGTGTTAATTAGGTAAAACACTATGCTTATAGAGCTTGGACATTCATTAACACATTAGCTAAGACTCTATTGACCTTTATCCTATTGAAGTTTAGTTGCAGATATTTTTTTAGTCACTGGAAATCACTGAGCATAATTTTGATATTTCTTTGTGTTTTTATGCAGGCACACTAAACGGTTATGGCCAATCATATCCACATTTTTGGTTATATTTGTAATATCATTATATTTGTTATAATTAAATGTAAAGATTTTTTTTGGGGGGGAGTATTTTTCTGAAATGAGAAATGGGGAGGCAGAGAGATAGACTCCCGCATGTGCCCCACCAGGATCCACCTGGCAAGCCCACCAGGCAGTGGTGCTCTGCCCATCTGGGGCATTGCTTCATTGCAACCAGAGCCATCCTCAGCACCTGGGCCCACTTTTCTCCAATGGAGCCTTGCTACAGGAGGGGAAGAGCGAGACAGAGAGGAAGGAGAGGGGGAAGGGTGGAGAAGCAGATGGGTGCTTCTCCTGTGTGCCTTGACTGGGAATGAAACCCAGGACTTCCACACACCACACTGAGCCAACTGTCCAGGTCTTAACTATAAAGATTTTTTAAATCTCCCATAATTTTTTGAGTAAATAGCAATAATGTAGAAAATGTTTAGAATCTCTGAATTTATTAGATCAGAATCTTCAAAGCAGTTTTCTGTCCCAGTAAGTTTTCAATCTAATTACTATGTACCCGTCTAAATAATTTCCTCCTTTAAGTACATTCAGATTTTTATGAAATATGATTATGTGCTGACATATTCTTTTCTCAAAGATAAATCAAAACAAATTTATTTTAAAACTTGTGTACATTAAGTAGATTTTGATAATAGTTCAATAAAATATTAATTTGTGCTACTTATCTGAATGAAATAAATATATGTGTACCTTTGAATAAGATTACCTTTGGCCCCTGGTCAGTTGATTCAGTGGTAGAGTGTTAGCCTGGCATGTGGATGTCTCAGGCCCAATTCCCAGTAAAGGCACACAGGAGAAGTGACCATCTGCTTCTCTACCACTCCACCTTTGCCTTCTCTCTCTCTCTCTTCTCTTCTCAAAGCCATGGCTTGATTGGTCCAAGTATATCACCTAGGGCATTGGGGATGGCATCGTGGAGCCCCAGACTCAGATACTAAAAATACCTCAGTTGAGAGCATGGCTCCAGAAAGAGGTTGTTGAGTGGATCCTGGTTGGCACACATGTGGGAGTTTGTCTCTCTTTCTCTCATGCTATCACTTGGAAAATAAGAAAATAAAAAAGATCATATGTGGTATCTTTCTTTTATTCATTGAAAATAACATCAAAACTCTTCATAACTTCTTAATAGTTGTCACTTCTGTTTTCTGTCTCATACTTCTATTCTTTATAAGTTGCACCTAAAAACTGAAGCTATAATACTTTATTTAAAATTTAAGACTAAAATATTTTACCTCAAAATGCATATTAAATAAATTATGTACATCCAGCCTCAGTTGACAGAATAGCTTTCTTCAGGCAACTCCAAGTCCAGCTCAGGCAGCTACCAACCATAAAACACTTGTAGTTCCTACCAGGTGGTCCAGGATAGAGCATAAGAAGCAGCTGACCTGGATTTACACCAAAATTTCAGGAAAAACTAAACAAAATGATGGCAAATATTTACCAGATATAGACTTCACAACTCTGATTATAAAGATGTTCAATGCACTCAATGAGAACTTCAACAAAGAGATAAAAAATATAGAAATGGAACTAGAATAAAAAAAATAATAGTGTTAGATAAAGCGGAAAATAAAATCAGAGATTTGGAAGACAAGTTAATGGAAAACACACAGACAAAACAGCAAAAGGTATAAAGAATTTAAAAAATGAGGATAGTTTAAGTAACCACTGACCAACATCAAGCAAAACAACATTCACTTCATAGGATTAACAAAAGGAGAAAAAAGAGAGATATAGATTGAGAAACTATTTGAAGAAATGATTACTGAAAACTACCCTAACCTGGCAAAAGAAATAGACATACAAGACTAGGAAGCACAGAAAGTTCCAAACAAGATGAACCCAAAGAAGCCTACATGAAGACACATCATAATTAAAATGGCAAGGCTTAAAAACAAAGAGATAATCTTAAAAGTAGCAAGAGGAAAGCAGTTATTAACATACAAGGAATTCTCAATGACTGTCAGCTCATTCTTCAACAGAAACTTTCAGGCCAGAAATATTTGCACAAAATATTCAAAGTGATGAAAGCAAGGATCTGCAACCAAGATGACACTAACCAACAACACTATCATTAGAATCGAAGGACAGCTACAGAGCATTCCAGAAAAAGAAAAGCTGAAAGAATTCATTATGACCAAACTAGAACTACAATAAATATTACAGAGACTTCTTTAAGAAGAAAAAAAGATAAAAATATGAATAATAAAATGGTCATAACTATATATCTATCAATAATTACTTTAAATATAAATAGATTAAATACTCCTATCAAAAAACATAGGGTGGCTGAATGGGAAAAAAAAGACCCATACCTATGCTGCCTCTAAGAGACTCATTTCAGATCAACAGACAAACATAGAGACTAAAATTAAAGAGATGGAAAAGATTTTTTTATGCAAACACACATGCAAATGAAAAAGAAGCTGACTAGAAATACTTAGTAGGACAAAATAGACTTTAAAACAAAAGCTATAACATGAAACAAAGAAGAACATTTTATATACAATAGCCAAGATATAGAAGCAACCTAAATTCCCATAAATAGAAATTGTATAAAAAATATTAGAGATAAACAATAGAATGTCACCTGGTCATAAAAAAGAATGAAATCTTACTATTTGCATCAACATGAGTGGACCTAAAGGGGTTTTATGGTAAGTAAAATATGTCAGACAGAAAGACAAATGCCATATGATTTCACTAATATATGAAATCTAAAAACCAAATAAGTGAGCAATCAAAAGAGAAACAAACTCATAATACAGAAAACAAATTCAAATACAGATCGTTGCCCAGGGGGTTAGGAAGTTAATGAAAAACATGAAAGGATTTAGTACAGATTGGCAATTAAAAATAGTCATGAGGATGTAAAATAAAATTATAAGAAATAGAGTCAATAATATTGTAATAATTACATATGGTGCCAGGATATTAGCCTGACTGAGGTGATCACTTTATAAGTTATATAAATGTCTAACCAATATGCATATTCTTGAAATAGTATAATATTGAATATCAACTTTAAATGTAATATAATATTTTAAATTAAAAAGTAAGTCATACATACATTAGTATAGAGAAAAAATATTTTAGACAGAATATCACTTAATTTTAGTATAGGCACAATTCATTTCAAATTAAGCAATTTTTTTGAGAATTAAAGAATACAGTGCTGGTGTGTATAAGTGGATAAGGAAATCAAAATGTGTTGCTCTTTCAATGTTATCCTAACAGTTATTTCAATCAAGTATTTGACTCTATTTTTGAATTTCTGTCTTATGTTTGCTTGGTTTTATAAAGGAACATAATCTTTTTTTTTTTCAGTGACAGAGAGAAAATCAGAGTGAGGGATAGTCAGGGACAGACCGACAGGAATGGAGAGATGAGAAGCATCAATCATTAGTTTTTTGTTGTGCATTGCGACACCTTAGTTGTTCATTGATTGCTTTCTCATATGTGCCTTGACCATAGGCCTTCAGCAGACCGAGTAACCCCTTGCTTGAGCCAGTCACCAAGCTGGTGAATTTTTGCTCAAACCAGATGAGCCCATGCTCAAGCTGGCGACCTCAGGGTCTCAAACCTGGGTCTTCTGCATCCCAGTCTGATGCTCTATCCACTGCGCTACTGCCTGGTCAGGCAAGGAACATAATCTTAATAGTCAGGAAAAACTGGACTTGTTTCCAGACCTTGATGACAAAGATGGTCCCTGACTTAATGTTGGGTCAATTTAGGATTTTTTAGCTTTATAATGGTGCAAAAGGGATGCACATTCAATAGAAACTACACTTCAAAGTTTGAATTTTGATCTCTACCTGAACTAGTTGTTGTTGAGTCAGGGGCGCAGAGAGAGAGATCAGCAGATGAAATCATTGTGGACTAGCAAAGGACCACAGCTTGTTCAGGCAAATGGTGCCGAGTTTGCGCTGTGTCCTATTTTTATTCACAAGATTTCAAAAAGCTTGTTTACTTAAAAATTGGCATAGCATCAAGCATAACCTTTACTAAAGATACATGGAGTACACTTGCATGATAGCTTAATAACAATACAATCTCAAAAGGCATTAATTACTATTGCTTCTATGGTCTCCACAACATTTCTCTCTTTATCTCAAGGGATAACCTTGAAAGAAACAGAAATCTTATGAGATTTTTTTACTGAGAAAAAAGCCCAGCAACTGCCTTTAGTCACATAGACCTGCTTCAGTGACCCGCCTTCAAGTCACAAAACAATTCTCTTGGCAAAACATGCTTTTCTTGCTGGCTATGTTCTCCTCCAAGGCCATGCAGTGGATTATTCCACTACAACTTGTGATGGGCTGTGTGATAATCTTTGGGAGGCTGAGCAACAGCAGTCCACAGCTCTCAGATCATGCGGCTAAACAACTGCTACTCTGCAATGTTGCCAGTTTTTTTTTTTAATATTGTGTTTTCTGAATTCAATAAATTTCAGTATTCAATACTTTTTTATAAAATAAGTTCTGTGTTTGATGATTTTGCCTAACTGTATGCCGATGTAAGTGTTCTGAGCATGTTTATGGTAAGATAGACTAAGTGAAGATATTTTCACAGTTCAGGTGTATTAAGTGCATTTTCAACTTATGATATTTTCAATTTCTGATGGTTCAATTGGGATGTAAATAAAAGAGCATCTGCAATTAGTGGTTTCTCTTTTGGCTATTTATATGACTTTACTGGGACTCACATTAATCCTCTATATAGTGGGAATACTAATAACACATATTTCAGAGTAGTGTCATGAAGTATTTAGAAGTTTGACAAATAGCAAGCACTTAATGCATTATAGGTGTGAGATTATTTTTCAAATTAATTTTAAATACAGCAAGATTATATTTTATATAATAAAACACTATGTTTACAATCCTTTCTGGAGAATCACCCTTCATATCTTTTAGTATTCCTGGAATGCATTTGAAAAAGTTAAATATGATGTAATAAATGGTTTTGGTACCCTTTATACAGGGAAAGTGAAGCAAAATGTACTAGTATATATTGTTCTTTAGAAATATAAATGTGTCATTTCTTTCTTTACAGACACTTATGAAAAAGACCTATATTTCTTGGTACAATTTAATTTAAATAAGGTATGTATAAATTTCAGATCATTTATATATAATTTTGTTAAATAAATAATATTAAAATTGTATTTGTATACTCTAGTAATTAACATACCTTATTTCAAACATATAAATAAACAATTTGTTTTACTGTGAAATATATTTTGGTTAACAGATATATATTTTTTAAAGTTTAAATTGCTGTTTTATATGATGGATTTAAATTATTTCTTGCCCTTATAGACCACCTTGACAAGCACTATATTGAAAAATGGTTATATAAACATAAATGAAATGAGGCTTGGATTCATCCATTTATGGGGGATAGGAAAGACTTCTGTTATTGAAGTTAATCTCCTATATAAAGGAAATAAAGAGTCAGTTAAATTTACTCAAGAATCAAATAAGGAGGTAAGTGCATAAGAAAATATTTTTTAATGGAGCAATTCAAAATATCTATATAGATGTCTTTAATTTGTCAGCCTAAAAGAAACATAACTATGTGTCAAATTTAACCTTTCTTGTTTATTTTTATTGAACTTCCATATTTATTTTTATATTATCATTCTTGGCAACTTGGCTTACAAATATAATTTACTGGCATTTATTTTAAAATTCTCCTAACATAATTAAGCAAGATTAAGCTTACTTTAAACCTCTAAATTATTTTCATTCATGAATGGTAATGTGCATATATATATATATATATATATATATATATATATATATATATATATATATTTGTATTTTTCTGAAGCTGGAAACGGGGAGAGACAGACAGACTCCCGTATGCGCCCGACCGGGATCCACCTGGCACACCCACCAGGGGCGACGCTCTGCCCACCAGGGGGCGATGCTCTGCCCCTCCCTGGCGTCGCAACCAGAGCCACTCTAGCACCTGGGGCAGAGGCCAAGGAGCTATCCCCAGCGCCTGGGCCATCTTTGCTCCAATGGAGCCTTGGCTGCGAGAGGGGAAGAGAGAGACAGAGAGGAAGGAGAGGGGGGGTGGAGAAGCAAATGGGCGCTTCTCCTGTGTGCCCTGGCTGGGAATTGAACCCGGGTCCCCCGCATGCCAGGCCAACGTTCTACCACTGAGCCAACCGGCCAGGGCCAAATTTATATTTTTTTCAAAAATAAAATATCTGTATTTCAACTTTTAATATGTCTTAGATAAAATACATGTGAAGATACTTGCAAATTTTATAGTATTGTTTTTTAGCACTCAGGAATATTTGCAATACAAGTGTATGAAGCTATAATTCATAGATTGAACCAGAAATCAGAATTATGTTAAAGTTCCATTGTTGCCAGTAATTAGTCTTTAACTTTGAACAGTTAATATTTGGCCTTCTTTTTCTTTGCAATCAAATAAGAATATGCAAGTAAACTACCTCTTTAGCACTTTCTAATTTCAAATTTTGTGAATCTATGTCCTGTAAAAGTAGATTTCAAAAAATATATCTTCTAGAAACCAACTAATGTTTAAATATGTTTGATCTAAGTTTAAGGTTATATCTGCATTGCTAAAAATGTGTATTTGTAGGCCCTGTCAGATTTGCTTAGTGGACAGAGAGTAGGCCTGGCATGTGAATGTCCTGGGTTTGATTCCTGGTCAGGGCACACAAGAGAAGCAACCATCTGTTTCTCTTCCCCTCTCTCTCTCTCACTTCTCTCCCTCTTCCCCTCCCGCATTGGGTCGAGTGTCGACCAGGTGCTGAGGATAGCTTGGTAGGTCTGACTGGGACAACCTCAGGTACTAAAAATAGCTTGGTTGATTAGAACATCAGCTCCAGATGAGAGTTGCTGGCATCATTCAGTGGAAGCACATACAGAAGTAAGTCTGTCTCACTATCTCCACTCCTCTCACTTAAAAAAACAAAACAAAACAATAAAACCAAAAAACTATATGTGAGCACATACCTGTTTGTGTTTCAAGTTAAATGAAAACAACTAGTTATTAATCAGTCATTCCCCATAATATTACCTTAAACAGTAGCTAGTTAGCTAATTGTAATTATGTTTTAGACACAATCTTAAATACTCATCATCACCTGTAAGGCCATTTTATCCACTTGAAACTGTCCTATTATTACTGTTGTTTTGTAGTCAAATGGGATTTCCCTTTTAACATGAAACTAATTATTGCTTTTTTATTAAAATACTTTTATTTTTTAAAATTATATAAAGTTTGAGAAATTATAATTTTGTACATCTAACATCTTTTCTTGGTAAAATAAAAGTTGACAACCCAGAGCCTCACCCTCATTTTTCTTCTTTCTAAGATTTTACTGTTTTTTTTTAAATTTTTGTGTTAGAGAATCATTGCTTTACTTCATGCTCTTATATGTCAGATCTCAGTCCCTGAGAAGACAAATGTCCCAATAATAAATAGTCAATGGTTAACCATATTAGAAATCAGTTTTGTTGAACATACTAATATTTAACAGATCAAAAAAGAATGGTTTGCCTTGTATATTTTCTTGCTCTTTATAAACCACTACAATGGCAAAAAATAAAGCTCACAATTTTCACTATAAAAATAAACTAAATACTGTCAACTAAAGTGTTAAATAATTTAAGATACCAAGAGTATTCTTTTAAGTTTTTTTGGTCAAATACTTGGCATAAAAACACACCATTCATAAAGAAAAGTTCATTCTATGGTTTTTAAATACATTCACAAAAAATTTTAAATATTAAGGCAAAACTTTTTGCAATATTTTATTACCTCAGTGATTCCAGAAGAAGATATTAACTTTACTAATAGTGGATTGTTCCTTAAAGTACATTGAAACAAAACAAAGTTAATTATGAGTACCTACCTTTTCCCAAGCCTTTATAGATATATGAGAAAAAGAAAGAGTGGTCAATTTCTCCCTCTGCCTTGTTTCTTTTCTCCATGTGTGTGGAAATTACTATATTCAAAGCATGACCTGTATTAATACAATCTTTAAACCATTTTATTAGCAACAGTGGTGACTAGTTGCCTTTTGTACAGGTTTTAAAAAGCTATGTGATTATTTATTGCTTTTCATTTTGATATTAAATAATCTAAGTTTTGGTATAAGATAAATCAGCTTCAAACATAGGTAATGAATATTAAGAAAACTATTTAACTTTCCAAACTCTTCTACCATAAAATGTGAGAAATAAATCTTGTGATGCTATGTTTTAGTGAAGAACTAATTCTATAAAACCCCTAAGAGAGTGTATGGTATTCAATAAGTACTAAAGAAATGTTGCTTCTCTTCATCTCCTCTTCCATAATTGATGACTAATTCCGAATTTACTGAGCAATAATAAGGTTTACTGACATCATCAAATAAAATAGCTACAGATGATTGTTTGTCCTTAGCTGCTTAATTGGCCTCCTCCAAAATTAGTACTTATATGCTCTAATTGAAATTCTCTCCCGTGAAAGAAGTAACACACAAAATTGAAATCATTGTCAATAAATTGAGCATTCTAAAGCCCTTCAAGTTTGATGTAAAAGAATTATGTTTCTAATCTAAATTTTGCATGTAGGTGACTACATAATATTTCAGGGTAGGAAGAATAGAGATATATGTAGTGCAGGTATAAAAACCTTCTTATGTAGGACTCATGGAGAAAAAGTAAGGTAACAGAAATTAATATTACTGGTTAATAATCTTAGTTATTCACTGTCTTTGAGAATCATTCCCCCTCTCTGGGATTTATTTTCATCATCTGAATAATGGGTGAGTTGGGCGAGATAATTTTTTAAATGGTTGTGAAATCTCTGAAATAATTCATCAAAATAAAAAATAAAAATGTCATATTTACTTATAGAACATTTATTTAATTATGAATATAATCTTTGTTAAAAATTATTCTTATTAAACAATTAGGTGCCATTTTACTTTTTTTTAGATATTAAATATTAATCTGACAACGAATGATGTTACTTTGGATGAACCAATAGAAATCGTCTGGTCATGAAGAGTATCATCAATCCCAGTGCCAAAAGGACCTTAACACCTGGACTCCATTTCACTATACTTATAAGCTTCCCCTTATTGGTATCTGTGTAAAATATGATATTTATAAGATAAATCTAAAGTTACTGCACAGTATACAACAAAATGGATACTAATTCTGTTATATTAATGTGGCTAGAATCAATTTTTAAAACATATTTAGTAAGATTTATATCGCTCTATCAACTTTGCTAAGTATCAGATACAACTGTAAATTAGTACTAAATATATGTGTATAACTAAGCTAGAATTAAAACAGGTTTTTTAAATAAATGATTTTTTGTATAATTTAAATAACATTTTCTTCATTGTTTTGTAGATTTACATTATGTACCAATAGTTGTCATTAGATTTAATTTCTTAGTGTGTATGTTTAATTGGAAAATAAAAACTAAGACACAAAAAAGCATACAAGATATACAATTTTTTTTTTGTTTTCTAAAAGAAAATTATGTTCTTCTAGGTAACTTTAACAAATTCGCATCGACTGAATGACTAATCCAATAGACATTTAATTTTCACAGTTCTGGAGGCTGGAAAATCTGAGACCAAAGTGCTAATAGATTAGTGTCTAGTGTGGGCCCTCTTCCTGGTTTGCAGCAGTATTCTCATTGTTTCCTCATGGGGTAAAGATCAGAGGGAAAGGCACAAGCTCTCCGGTGTCTCTTATAAGGCACTGATCCCATTTATGAGGACTCCACTCTCAAGACCTGGTTACTTCTAAAAGGTGCCATTTCTGATATAAATACTATGACACTGGGGATTAGAATTCCTATATACGATTCTAGAAGGGACACAAACATTCATTCAATAGCAGATATCAAAGTTCCTTTTTATAGCTTTGCTATATATATAGGAGGAAAAACATTCTTGTCTAGCTAGTTGAATAAATCATGTTAGCATATTCATTCAGATTGAAATGTTCTCTAAATTAGGGCCTAAAATTGTATTCAGTGGTATTTTTTTTAATACTTAGGTTGCTTTGAATCTACTTAATCAACTAATATCTGTGATTCCATGTACTTAATTTCTAACTAAATAATTAGAATATTGTTATAATGAAATTTGTAAGACAAATCATACCTCAAAATACAAAGCCAGTTAAATTAATAATGATATAGTAATGATAACAAAACAATAATAATAAATTAAGTTTACTACAAGAAACATTACAGCAATTGCGGACAACTGACAAACTGATTGTAAATTACAAAACCAGGTACAGGCAAGGAATCCGCAGTCACTAGTTAGAATTATGAACGCAACCATTTCTGGAGGCAATTATGCAGTAGTCAGTGAAATTAAGTTTGTATATTCTCTTTGAGCAAGAGTTCCATCCTTAAAATGTTCTTACAGATAAACAATGAGTATATACAAATATATTTAGTACTTGTTAAGAAAAAAAATAAACACTGACTGCTGTCAGCTTGGAGTTTGCTTGGCTGTAAAAGTTAGGCCATGATGTTTTTCTGTTGAAAATAACTATTTTCATAGAACATCAAAATCAGATAAATTTATTGTGTAACTATAATGAAGCAAGACAAAAGCCAAGACAATTCCATAATCATTTTGAGTAAAGGAAACAATGAAAACATTCACCAGATCACAAAGATATCAAACATCTATTTATCTGGGCTAATATGAGTGACTTGTTTTTTTGTTTTTCTTTAATCAATTGCAGTTTTAGTCCTATTAAATTCCTGCCACCTCTTAAAAAAAAAAGCTATTAATGTAATGAATCATAAAATATTCTTGTTTTCTGAGAGCACCCAGTGTGCAGGAAGCTTGTGTTTCCTTGAAACTTTATCTAAATGACATGAACAAGACCAAAACTTATAAGACCTTTTAAACTTTCTGTCACTGAGAAAATTGATTCTCTCTCTTTCTGCAATGAGTCAATATATCCAACTTTGTTTGACTAAAAGTATATTTATGATTGTTTTGTGTAATAGGAATCAATTTTGACTAAAATAGTAAAGGAGTAGTGATAGTATCTCACCTTGTAGAGCTCCTAATAACACAACCATTTATGGGGCCTAAATTACATTGGAACAGTTTTGGTTCCTATGATTACATTACTCAAACATGTTAGCTTTAAATATAAAGTTACCTGGTGCAATTGTGATTATTATTACAACTGTATTTAGTTTTCAATGTCACATTTCATATACAAGAGAGTACAGGCTTCCAGGTGTGTATCTTAAGAGGGATTGGTTATTTGCAGCTGTTCACATAAAAATGAGATTCCTATATCTGTATCTCCTAAAATAAACTGAGGCAAATATATGCTTCCATTTTCTGCTACTGCTATTTCACCCTATAATATCTCTAATAGACATATCAACTTTCCCTTTTGGGGGGCAAGGAAGAACTGACTCACTTTGTGAACTTTCAGGCTATGAAAACAACTTACTCCATATTCGTTTTCTATTGCTATATAACAAATTATTAAAAAGTTAGCAACTTAAAACAACTCAGACTCCTTGTTTCATAGATTTTAAGTGTTTGGAGACAGGCTTAGCTGGCTCTTCTGTTCAGGAGACTTCCAAGGATGCAATCTAGGGGTTGACGGGCTTATGTTCTCATCTTGTGACTAGAATGGGAGAGAGTTTACTTCTAGGATCACTTTGATTGTTGGCAGAATTAATTTTTTTTTTACATCAGTAGGAATGAGGATCTTTTTTTCTGATGATTTTTAGCTATAGGCTGCCCTTAGTTTCTTAATATTGCCTTCACCTCCTAGAAGCCACTGATAATTTCTTGCTATATGTTCTTTCTTAACATGGCCACTTAAGGCAGCAAAGAGAATCTCTGGAGTAAGTCTTCTAGTTGGGTGGAAACATATATAAATAAATAATAACAGGTGTGACATCCAGTCAACTTTGCCAAATTATACTGGTTAGAATAATAGACAAATCTCGTCTACACTGAAGAGGACAAAATTGCACAAAGGTGCAAGTACGAGGTGGTGATACTTATGGGAACAACCTTAAATTTTGTCTGCTACATGCCCCTGCCCAATATCATGTGCCAAATCTCCCTTGAAGTTTGAAAAAATTTTCCTTTTGGTATTAGAATCTCCACTTTTTTCTTTCTTGCATCACAGATATGGTAGGCAGTTCTAGGACATACTAAATTTTACTTCCATCGGTGATATCTGTGTAATAGCTACCATATTTGGCAAAGAAAAATGATTCTTTTTCTTGGCACATGTGTCTCAAAAGAGTTAGACTCTTATTATACTATAACAATGTTCATTATTCATGGATAGATGCTTCATGACGGGATAAATTTAATGTATACCTGCAGCAGAATACTATACATCAGATTAAAAGAAAAAATAAGATCCCGCATACTTCAACAAGAATAGAACTTACAGTTATCATGTTAAATAAAATGAAATAAACAGAATGATATGTATTACTCAAAAATTGTAAGTAAATATTTTTAAAACACATCATGCAATATAAAAATATATTTTTTCACAGCACCACATATATTTGGAAATATAAGAAAGCTGAATTGGAAGGATTTATATGAATGAAGGTAGGTGACTTCAGAAAAAATGAGAATGGGGATGAGAAATAAAACAAAGAGCATAGATAAATAAAATATGAAAGAAGTATGTGCTATATACAAACAAAATTAGAAACTATAGCTTATAATATACTCATTTCTGGTTATAAGTTTAAGGGGGAAGAAGAGTGCATTATGTAACAGATGAAGAAGTAGTAACTAGTTAAAAATACTACATAATGAAAAGAACTAATAACTAAAATATTAATTATTACTTGGGTCTGAAAATTTAGTTATTATCATGGTCTGAAAATATTTGACCCTCATAGTTGAAGCTATCTATTTTACTGCTTCAGTATAAATTCTTATTTATAATAATATTTATAATAATTTATATAATATTAAATCATATTATTCTCCAAATATAAAATGTGACTATGTTCTTTCATTGCAATTATAAAAATTTAAATAATTAATTTTACCTATACATTTTTTTGTCTGTTTTCTAATTACCTGATTTATTAAGAATATTTTCATATGGTCCTTAACTTTTTCTGTCCAATTTACTTGGCTTAGTATGATAACCTTGAGGTCCACCCATGTTGTTGCAAATGGAAGTGGTTTATCTTTTCTTATGTTTGAGTGGTATTCCATTGTATACATGTTCCACACCTTCTGCATTTAATCCACTATAGAAGGACACTTAGGTTTTCTTTATGTCTTGGCCACCTTGAATAATGCTGCCATGAACATAGTGGTGCACATATCTTTACAAATAAATGTTTTCAAGTTTTTAGGGTGGATACCAAGAAGAGGGTTTTCTTAATTATATGGTTAATCTATTCTTAATTTTTCTTCCATGGGAATATACTTTATTATCATAAGCATATTCAAATCATACATCACAATAAAAAACAAAGATCTTTTCCTAAAAATCTGAGTAAGTTGCTTAGTTTCAAAACTCACTCACTTCGACAATGACCCTCATAATGTACCCACAAACAATGAAGAACACAGATGCAATAAATCTCTGTTGGACTCTATTATTGAAAAACAAAGCCAAGAAAAAGTGACCTACCTATTGTCACTTCCTTTTACAAATGAGCCAGTGTCACTCTAACTTCTTCACTGCTGCTTGCATCTCCTGGTTCCTCAGATCATGGAGTTGAGCATGGAGGCCATGACCATGTGGTCAATAGACACAGTCTTGTCCATGGAAAAGGTGGTGAAGAGCTGGACGTAGAGGTAAATGCTTGGAATAAAGAACATGGACACCACAATGATGTGGATAGTGTAGGTAGAAGCAGCCTTCCTCCTCGCCTCCCTTGAGTAGGACCTCAGCCTCAACAGGACCACCAAGTAGGAGGTGAAGAGGAGAGAGAACCAGATGACATCCAGCAACCCACTGTTGCAGATGATGAGGAACTCTAAGATGGAAGTGTTGGTGCAGGCAAGTCTCAGCACCTACAGTCAAATTTCAAGGCTTCCATTTCCTCAAGATTTGACCTTCAGTAAATTACTTAATCTCTCAGGGTCTCAGTTTCTACATCTTTCTCATCAGCTTTTTTCCTCAAGAAATACGTATGTGTGGTTATTTCCATAGTTTTGGTAATTAACTTTGTTTCCTGAAATACCTGCTATGGTCTCTACAACCTGAGTATGCAGAGATCACCTTCCCTGTGCTCCTCCTCTGTCTTCCAATCGGAAGTAATTTCTCATTTCTCTGGGTTCCAATACGTTTTATCCAATACCTGGGTCATAACATTTATCTTTTTTCCCCCCTGTGGTCTCCCTTAACTAGCATGTAAATTCAATAACTTAGTAACACCTATAAAAGCAACTTGAATTTATCAGTTGCTCCAAAAAAATGTTTTCCAACTTAAGGTATTAGTAGATAATTACGTGACCTTGTTTTAAGTGACTGGGTGGAGAACGTTGTGGTGTAGTATTCCTCACCTTTGTTCTCGGCATCCTCCCTTCTAGTCACAGGGCCAATTCTTCACTTGGTCTATGAACACCTGAGTTTTCACAAACAACCCAGGGTGCCTGTTTGCAAGATCACATCTCCCTGCTGTGGGTGGAGCGCAGAGCACATTCCTAGCACCTGTGGCTGATGCAATGCTGTGAGAATATTCCAGCTCCCAGAACCCTCCTGGGCATACCCAGGAAGGAAGCTCGCCCACTATAAGGAAGTGACTTAGTGCCAACCACACAGCTCCCTGATCTTTTCACCCATTGGCTATGAAGGACACGCTGTAACATCTTATTGGCTGAACCCACATATATAAGCTAGTTTACTTTCTGAATAAAGTGGATCTGTGTCACTGAACCTGGTCCCCAGAGTCGGGTCTTTGCATCTCCGTCATCCTCATCCCCAGGAGGACTTGTCCACAACTGGTGCCCAATGTTAGGCAGGGACCTAACCAGCATCTAAGGGACAGGTGAGTGACCCTCTGCAATGGGAAACCTTCTCCCCCACTCTCGAGCCCCGCAGGCTTGAGCCCTGCATGCCCTATTGCAGAGTAGGTGAGTTGAAGTTTGTGAAAAGGATCTCTGTACTTACTGGGAGATTCTCTCTGGTCTCAATCCCTGGATTGAGGATGCACCGCTCTGGGACCTGGATACTTGGGCCCGAGCTCTCCAACGTGTTTGTTCGGCCAAGGTGCATGAGGGACAGGCCTTCCCTCTCGGCCTCACTCCTGCCTTATTGGCAATACACGCCTGCTTGACTGGTGCTTCTGCTGGGGACCCTCCACTGGTCCCTAAGGTCCTACAGGCTGCTCCTCTTTCAGAGGAGCCCCTACCTCCCTATTCATCCCCTCCACTGAAGGTAGTTTAGCCTCCGAGTTTGCTGCTGAGCGCGCAAAAATAAACTAACTGAATTGCTAACTGCGCCATCAGCTCCGCCATGGGAAAAGCAGAAGTCACTACTTCCGCATTTCCTGCCAGGGCTTAATGTCCCACCCCAGCCTCTTGGATGCCATCTTCTCCAACACGTGTTCCTGCTGCAGACCCATGGGCCAGCCTATATGCCCCCATGTGTCTTTTTTCTTTCTGTCTGTCTTGTCTATTTTTCTGTATCTCTCGCTCTCTCTCTCTCCCTGACCCCTTGTTTGTATCCAGCACCTACACCTTTTCCGCACAGCATGTTTGCATTTACAGATGCCAGCCGGTCCTGTTGTGGAATAGTGTTCAAAGCACAAACAGAAGGTACTAAATTCCACAAATTTAGTTATGAGGGGTCAGTACAAGTAGGTGAACTACTAGCCATTTACTATGTGCTACGCCTTTGGAAACATGGCCCCCATAACATTTTTTCAGATAGTGCTTATGCAGTACAAACAGAGTGCTTATGCAGTACAAACAGTCAAAGGCCTTGCCCATTCCACCTTCTGGCCCAAACAGACATTACTAGATAGGGCTCTCAGCCAGCTTGAAGAACTGTTAGAGGGCGTCAATACCCGTGGTACATTCAGCATCTTTGCTCCCATTCTGGCTTGCCTGGCCCCCTAGTGGCAGGCAACACACAAGTTGATAGTCAAGTTTTAACAGTTTCCCCTATTGAGCAAGCCAGACAACTTCATGCCTGGTTTCATATGTCTGCCCATTCTCTCAAATCTCACTCACGCAACCTGCAAACACCTTGTTTGCATATGTAAACAGTGCAGGCTTTTACTACCCGTAGGCCCCCTACAACCACAGGATGTCAATCCTCGAGGCTTGCAGCCTAATGTTGTGTGGCAAATAGACATCACTCATGTCCCCCAATTTGGTAAACTCTGCTATGTACACGTAGCAGTAGACACCTTCTTTGGAGCCATCTTGGCCATGGCCCTAACAGGAGAAAAAACTACACATGCAATTTGTGCCTTTTGATAGGCCATGCTTTGCCTTGGTGTACCTTGGGAAATTAAAACTGACAATGAGCCCTGTTATACCAGCAACCAATTTAAAGCCTTTTGTTCCCAATGCAAATCACACACCACCTTGGCATTCCTTATAATCCCCAAGGACAAGCCGTTGTAGAATCGCGACACAGAGACATTAAGATTCAAATTCAAAAAAAAAAAAAGGGGAGGTATGCCCCAGTCCTCACCCAGAGAAGTTCTCCTCAGTGCTATATTCACTCTCAATTATTTAACTTTTGATTCTGAAGGAGTAACTCCCACTTATAAACATTGCGGAGGCCTTCATAGCCAACCAACCCCGTTGCTGTTAGTATGGTGGAAGGACCCAGCCACAGCTCAATGGCAGGGACCGCACCCCCTTCTAATGCAAGGGAGAGGTTATGCTTGTGTTTTTCCAGAAAATAGCCCACATCCAATTTGGATCTCAGGAAGGAATATACAGCCACTCCTGGTGTCCCAAGATGACCCCACCAGCAATGCCTCCAACACCTGCAAACCCTTCGGTTTTGGAGGCTGAGAGATAAAATACAACCATATGCAGTATGCAGCCCATGACAAGCCATCCGTTCCATGTTAGGATGCTGGGACTTTTGTGGGAAGGGGGTGTGCATGGACCTATGTCCATTTTTTATAATCAAAATGGAACTGTGTTTAACAGCACCTAGAAGTTCTCTGTAACATAATGGGAGGGAAATGACATCCTGACCCCTAGGAGGAATCCCCTGTTTAAGACCCCCGTTCTATTTCCTAACTAGTCAAACATTATAGAAGCTTGCCTCATTGTTTAATTCAGCTAATATATTAGCATATAGTATAATAGGTATAGTTGTTTTAGTTCTACCAGGGTTCTGTTACATCATTCCTAGCATTCAGAAGCTACAACAGCAAGCTGTCATTCAAGTCCATTTGGCCTTAATTAAAAGAGAAGGGGGAAGTGTGGGTGGAGCACAGAGAGCATTCCTAGCAGCTGTGGCTGATGCAATGCTGTGAGAATACTCCAGCTCCCAGATGCTGTATATAAGCTAGTTTACTTCCTGAATAAAGTGGACCTGCGTCACTGAACCTGGTCCCCGGATTCAGGTCTTTACATCTCCGTTGTCCTCACCCTCAGCAGGACTTGTCCACATCCTGCCTTGCTTTCTGGGGCTCTGCTCACATGTTAGACTCACTAGAGTCAAGTCAGTGTCACTTGTTTATTCTCCTCACCCTCCAGCAAGTGTTTCTAGATCTTTCTTACAGCTGATCTATTTAAAGCCCAGAAGGAGAGAGAACCTTCAGGTCTTCCATTTTCATTGAGATCTCTTTCTGCAGCTTTGGTTTCCATCCGCTATCCACACATCCTGTACACAGTGATGGGTATGGCCCTAGGGGAAGAGGCAGGATCTTTAGGGAAAGACTATTGGACTGGGCTCAGGAAGCAAAACTGGGCTGAGTACCACTTGGGCCAAAGGAGCAATGAGAGTTGTTAAAAAACTTGCTAAGGTCTCAAAACACATACTCTCTGAGAGGTCTTCCTTGGGGGCCAATTTAGCAATAGTAATGAACATTCTAGGGATTTGTAGAACGTAGGGTTCTCAGACTAAGATCCAAAAGATCAAAAGTCTTCAAAAAGAGTTCAATCAATGGTTATGCAGTGGATAGAGTGTTGACCTGGGGTGTTGTGGACCCAGGTTCGAAATTCAAGGTCACCAGCTTGAGCACCAACTCATCCAGCTTGAGCATGGGGTCACCAGCTTGAGTGTAGGATCACAGATCCATGGTCATTGGCTTGAGCCCGAGGTCACTAGCTTGAGCAAGGGGTCACTGGCTTGGCTTGACCCCTTCTTAACCCCTCCCTGGGTCACCCATATTTCCTCTGTCTAGCTCAAGGCACACATGAGAAGCAATCAATGAACAACTAAAGTGACACAACTACAAGTTGATGCTTTTCATCTTTCTCCCTTTCTGCCTCACTCTCTAAAAAAACAAAACAAAACAAAAGTCTTCAAATAGAAAGAGACTGGGAATTTTAAAAGACCCCTTTTTATTTTTTTAAATTTATTATTGATATTAATTTATTGTGCTTACACAGATTCAAGTGACCCACCAAATATATCTTCCTCCCCCCCACTCCTTGATACCACCTTTGACTCTTCCTCCCCAATGGCCTCCCTCTTCCCTTCAGGATTTGCTGCCTGCTCTCTATAACCCTGTGTTACATATATGTAATTTCAGCAACCTCTTTCCTTTCTCTGATTCCATCCTCTCCTCTGCTTTCTCAATGACCGCTATCCCTCTGTCCCTTTGTTCCTCCTTCTATCTCTATTCCATTCCTCAGTTCACATTGTTCATTAAATTTCTCATATGAATGAAGTTATATGATATTTTTCTTCCTCAGCCTGGCTTATTTCACTTAGCATAATAGTCTCCAGGTCCATCCATGCTGTAGCAAAAGGTAAGATTTCCTTCTTTTTCATGGCCTCATAGTATTCCATTCTGTATATGTAACCTAGCTTTTTAATCCACTCGTCCACTGATGAACACTTGAGCTGTTTCCAGATCTTGGTTATTATAAACAATGCTGCAGTAAACATGGGGGATGTATTTCTTCTTTTGAATAAATGCTTTCATATTTTTAGGATATATTCCTAAAAGTGTGCTAGCTATGTCAACAGGGAGTTCCATTTTTAATTTTTTGAGGACTCTCCATACTGTTTCCCACAAGGGCTGTAACAGTGTGCATTCCCACCAGCAGTGCAGGAGGGTTCCCTTTTCTCCACACCCTTGCTACCACTTATTACGTGTTGTTTTGTTATTGAACACCATTCTGACAGGTGTGAGGTGGTATCTCATTGTGGTTTTAATTTGCATTTCTATAATAATTAGTGGTGCCGAATGTTTTTTCATATGCTTATGGGCCGTCTGAATGTCCTCTTTAGAGAAGTGTCTATTCAGTTCTTTTGCCCATATTTTGATTGGGTTTTTTTACTTTACTAATGTTGAGTTTTACAAGTTCTTTATAAATTTTAGTTATTACTCTTTTTCAGACTTACTGTCAAATATGTTCTCCTATTGTATTTTTAAGTTTTTCATGTTGTCTTTAGCTGTGAAAAACTTTTTAGCATGATATAGTCCCATTAGTTTATCCTTTATATCACTTGCGTGTAGAGATAAATCAGCAAATATATTGCTGCAAGAAATGCTGGAGAACTTACTGCCTATGTTTTCTTCCAAGATGATTATAATTTCACGACTTACATTTAAATCTTTTTATTTATTTTAAGTTTATTTTTGTATATGGTGTAAGTTGGTAGTCTAGTTTCATTTTCTTGCAAGTATCTGTCCAATTTTTCCAACACGATTTGTTAAAGAGACTGTATTTTTTCCATTGTATGTTTTTACCTCCTTTGTCAAATATCAATTGTCCATATAGGTGTGGGTTTATTTCTGGGTTCTCTGTTCTGTTTCATTGATCTGTATGCCTGTTCTTATGCCAGTACCAAGCTGTTTTGAGTACAATTGTCTTGTAGTATAACTTGATATCAGGAAGTGTGATACCACCCACTTTATTCTTCTTTTTTAAGATTGCTGAGGCTATTTATGTTCTTTTTTGGTTCCATATAATTTTTTGGAACGTTTGTTCTATATCTTTGAAGTGTGCCATTGGTGTTTTAATAGGAATTGCATTGAATTTATAGATTGCTTTGGGTAGTATAGACATTTTTAATGATGTTTATTTTTTCTATTCATGAACACGGTATATGCTTCCACTTATTTGTATCTTCCTTGATTTCTTTTATCAATGTTTTATAATTTTCTGAGTATAAATCTTTAACTTCTTTGGTTAAATTTACTCTTAGATACTTTATTATTTTGTTGCAATAGTGAAGGAGATTGGCTTTTTAAATTTCTATTTCAAACAGTTCATTGTTTGTGTATAAATATGCCACTGTTTTCTGAATATTAATTTTATATTCTGACACCTTGCTGAATTTATTTATCAGGTCCAGTAGTTTTTTGAATGAGACTTTAGGGTTTTCTATGTACAGTATTATGTCATCAGAAAATAATGATAGTTTTACTTCTTCTTTGCCTATTTGAATGATTTTTATTTTTTCATCTTGTCTCATTGCTGTGGCTAGAACTTCCAGGACTATGTTGAATAAGACTGGTGAAAGAGGGCACCTCTACCTTTTTCCTGATCTTAAGGGGATTGCTTTTAGTTTTTGCCCATTTAGTATGATGTTGGCCATTGGTTTGTCATAAATGTTATTTATCATTTTGAGTTATGTTCCCTGTTTTGTCACTTTGCTGAGAGTTTTGATCATGAATGGACACTGGATTTTATCAAATGATTTCTGCATCTATTGATATTATCATGTAATTTTTTTCTTATTTTATGTAATGAATCCCATTGGTTGTTTTGAAAATATTGTACCAACCTGGTCTCCCCAGGATAAATCCCACCTGATCATGATGTATGATTTTTTTTTATGCATTGCTGGATCTGGTTCACTAATATTTTGTTGAGAATTTTAGCATCAAAGTTTATCAGGGATATTGGCCTATAGTTTTTTTTCTTTGTAGTATTTTTGCCTGGTTTTGGAATGAGTATTATGTTCACCTCATAAAAGGAGCTTGGAAGGTTTCCCTTTTCTTGAATATTTTGAAATAGCCTAAAAAACATAGAAGTTAATTCTTCTGTAAATATTTGGTAAAATTTGCCTGTGAAGTTATCTAGCATAGCACTCTTGTTTGTTGGGAGTTTTTTGATAGCTCTCTCAATCTCTCTTTTTTAATTTATTCAATTTTGAGAGAGAGATTGGAAGAGAGGGGGGAGAGATGAGGGGGAGGGAGAAACAGGAAACATCAACTCCCACATGTACCTTGATGAGGCAAACCCAGGGTTTTGAACCAGTGACCTCAGCTTTCCAGGTTGACACTTTATCCACTGCATCACCACAGGTCAGGCTCTTTCATTCTTTTTTGATGCCAGTGGTCAGCAAACTTATTAGTCAACAGAGCCAAATATCAACAGTACAACAATTGAAATTTCATTTGGGAGCAAAATTTTTTAAACTTAAACTATATAGGTAGGTACATTATTATTAACTTAATTAAGGCACTCCTAAGCTGGTCTTTGCTAAAAATGTCACATGCTGTTAGGACGCATGTGGCTCATAAGCTGCGGTTTGCTGACCACAGATGTAATCAGTTTATGTAAGTTTTATGTTTCTTCCAGAATGATTTTTGAACAATTATATGTTTTGAGGAATTTGTCCATTTTGCCTAGGTTGTCTAATTTTTTGGCATAGAGATCTTTATTGTATTTGCTTACAATCCTTTGTATTTCTGCAATGTCAGTTGTTACTTCTGCACTCTCATTTCTAATTTTATTTATTTGAGCCCTCTCTCTTTTTTTCTTGGTGAGTCTGGTTAAAAGTTCATCAATCTTGTTTACCTTTTCAGAGAACCGGCTCTTGGCTTCATTGATCTTCTGTATTATTTTTTTTTAATCCTCTATGTCTTCCATTTCCACTCTGATCTTTATTATTTGCTTCTATCTACTTCTTCTGGGCTTTGTTTGTTGTTCTTTTTTCTAGTTATTTAAGATGTAGGGTTAGGTTGTTTATTTGGGCTTTTTCTTGCTTTTTAAGATATGCTTGTAATGCTATAAACTTCCCTCTCAGGACTGCTTTTGCTGTATCCTATAAATTTTGAGTTGTACATTCATTTTTGTTTGTTTCAAGAAAATTTTTATTTCTTCTTTGATCTCATTGTTAATCCATTTGTTATTCAATAACATGCTGTTTAGTCTTCCAGTGCTTTTTTAAATGCTTTTCAGATTTTCTATTGCAGTTGATTTCTAGTTTCATGGCATTGTGATCAGAGAAGATGATTGATATAATTTCAATCTTATTAAATTTATTGAGACTTGTTTTGTATCCTAGTATGCCATCTTTTCTAGAGACTGTACCAAGAGCACTTGAAAAGAATGTATATTCTGCTGCTTTAGGGTGAAAGGTTCTGAAAATATCTATTGAATCAGTTGATCTAGTGTGTTCTTTAAGCATGCTGTTTCTTTGTTGATTTTCTTTCTTGAGGATCTATCCATTGATGTTAGTGGGGTATTAAAATTCCCTACTATTATAGTATTGTGTTGCTCTTGCCCCTTTTGTTTATCAAAATCTGCTATAAAAATTAGGTGCTCCTATATTATGCACATAGATATTTGTAATAGTTATATTTTCCTGTTGGATTGCCAGTGGCATAGCGAGGGGGGAACAAGGGTCTATCATGCCCCAGGCGCCTCTCACAGAGGGATGCCAAATGGTCTTCATGACAAACAAAAAAAGCACAGTAGAAGCGTAGTTAAGGGGGAGGGGGCATCAATAAAGTGTTGTGCTCCAGGTGCCAGTTATGTTCACTATGCCACTGTGGATTACTCCCTTTATCATTATGTAGTGACATTCTTTACCCCTTACTATAGCCTTTGTTTTAAAGTCTATTTTGTCATATAACTATTGCTACCACAGTTTTTCTTTCATTACCATTTACATGAAGTATTTTTTTCCATCCTTTTACTTTCAGTCTATGTTAATCTTTTGTTTTGAGGTGTGTCTCCTGTAGACAGCATATGTATGGGTCCTCTTTTCTTATCCACACAGCTACCCTATGTCTTTTGATTGAAGCATTTAATACATATTTACATTTAGGGTTATTATTGATATATCATTGTTTATTGCCATTTTGTTCTTTAAATCTATGCTGTTCTGTTTCTAGATTTTTTTCCCTTCTGTTTAAAACATGCACCTTAACATTTCTCACAGTATTTGTTTTATTGTAATAAATTCCTTGAGGTCGTTTTTTTGTTTGTTTTTGTTTTTTTTTTGTCTGGGATGCTTTTTATTTCTCCTTTAATTTTAATGATAGCCTTACTTGATAAAAAGTCTTCATTGTAGGCTCTTGTTTTGCTTTAGTTTAAATATTTCTTGCCATTCCCTTCTTGCCTCTAGTGTTTCCTTTTTTTTTTTTTTTTTTTTGCATTTTTCTGAAGCTGGAAACAGGGAGAGACAGTCAGACAGACTCCCGCATGCACCCGACCGGGATCCACCCGGCACGCCCACCAGGGGCGAAGCTCTGCCCACCAGGGGGCGATGCTCTGCCCATCCTGGGCGTCGCCATGTTGCGACCAGAGCCACTCTAGCACCTGAGGCAGAGGCCACAGAGCCATCCCCAGCGCCCGGGCCATCTTTGCTCCAATGGAGCCTTGGCTGCGGGAGGGGAAGAGAGAGACAGAGAGGAAGGCGCGGTGGAGGGGTGGAGAAGCAAATGGGAGCTTCTCCTGTGTGCCCTGGCCGGGAATCGAACCCGGGTCCTCCGCACGCTAGGCCGACGCTCTACCGCTGAGCCAACCGGCCAGGGCCACCTCTAGTGTTTCTGACGAGACTTTGGATGTCATCCTTATGTGTGCTCCTCTGTAGGTAATTGACTGCTTTTCTCTTACAGTTTTTAGTTTTTTCTTTATTCTCTAATTTTGGCATTTTAATTATGATGTTTCTTGGTGTAGGTCTCTTTGGGTTCTTCTTTAAAGGGACTCTCTGTACTTCTTGAACTTGTGTGACTTTTTCTTTCATCAGCTTAGGAAAGTTTTTATCTATGATTTCTTCAGGTTCTCTATACCTTGTTCTTTTTCTTCCTCTTCAGGAACCCCTATGATGCAAATGTTGTTTCTCTTCATGTTGTCACAGAGCTCTCTTAGAATTTTCTCAGACTTTTTGATCCTCTTTTCTTTTTGCTCCTCCATTTCTGTACTTTGTTTATCTTGCACTCTAAATCACTGATTTGATCCTCTGATTCATGCAGCCTACTTTTAATTCCTTCTAGTGTGTCTTCATTTCTGATATTATATTTGTCATTTCTGACTGGTATTTTTTTATAATTTCAATATCCTCTTTGATGCTTGCTATGTCTTTATTTAGGTGCTCATTATGTTCTTCCAATGTTGCTCTAAGGTCTTTGAGCAACCAAACAATCATTATTTTAAACTCTGCATCCAATAATTTGGTTATTTCCATCTCATTAAATTTTTTTTTCTGGGGATTTCTCTTATTGATTTATTTGGATTGCATTTCTCTGTCTTCCCATTTTGTCTGTGTGTACACTCTTCTTTTAGGTATGTTGTTTGTGTAGCTAGCTGAGTCTAGGGTTGGTATTGTCTGCCTTTAATTTCCAGTTGTGTTGTTTCTAGATATTCTTGGGTTGGCATCAGGTGTTGTTTGTAATCTGCTGTGGGCTGTTTGCTGTTACTATTCTTTTTGCTATTTGTGTCAGTATTTTCTATTTCTTAACTGGGTCAGGTGTGTAGAGCCCTTCCTTAAGATACCAGTTCAATCAGAGTTGTTAGGTCCTGAACTGATGGTCTCTGTATCTGGCTGCTGGATGTGCCCTCCCTAGACCTCCTTGGGCAGAGCTTGATGCAGATCAGAGGGATTCACTGCCTATGACTCCCCTTATCAACTTTTTAAGTGCTACTGGCGATCCAGGTCTTGTGGCATCTTCTGGGCCCAGGTGCCTTTGTTAATATCAGCTGCACTCCTAGGCTTGCTTTTATTTACACTTGCCTGGGGGAAGTTCATTTAAAAGTTCAAGTTCCTCTGAGATTTACTTTCTACTGCCTCTTATTGCTGGCTACTTGTTGGGCTCAGTACTATAATTTAGGGATTAGGCACAATATTGTATGTAGCTTTCCCCTAATCCTCAGGTGTCATTCTATCAAGCCCTTCTTTAAATTTAATTTTACTTTTTTCTTCTTTTTTGGTCCTCAGAAGTGTGTGGCCACAGGAATCCAGTGGTTGCAGCTTTTTTGTTCCCAATGTTTGCTCTGTCCAAGGGCCTGCCACCACTAATGCCGCTACCTTGGCTGTTTGGGCTTGGTTGTTGCCTGCGCCGGCCCACCACGTGTCCGCTGCTGCTGGGCTTGTGCTTTCTCACTTGGGCTTCCTTCAAGGCCGCCCCTGCTTCCACTGCCATAGATGGGCTTGCTACATGTGCTTGGGCCACTGCCCCTGCATCCTCCCCTGTTTACACTGGCATGGGTGGCTTGCATGCCCACATTTGGGCCATAGTCGTGGTCACACCAGCCTCCATCTTGCTTGCACTTGGACCACCCTGGCCCCTGCTGCCAAGCCCACCACTGCCGGTCCGCTTGCCTTCTGGCATGTACTCAGCAGTGTGGGGTTCGTTGTACCTCAGACCTCAGCACTCAATACCTGTGTCCCTGACATGCTCCCTTTTCTTAGCACCCCTTTGCTCTCACTGGAGCAGGATAGCAATAGCCTGTGGTGGGTGGAGCAATTTCTTCCCTTTGCTGGTGTTGCTTCCCCAGGAAAAACTGTCACTTTAGATTTGGGGAGTGACTCAGCCCAGGGGTTAGGTTGGCTGTCCCTCAAAGTGTCTCTCCCTGTGCCTCCAAGATAATACTCTCTTCTGGCAACTCCAGTCCTCTCAGCACTCCCTGCTCTCATAGCCCCAGGTAATTAGCTGTGAACAAGGTTTTCTGCAGGGTCCCTTTAAGTTGGAACCTGGGTCTGAGAATTCTGTCTCTTCTTCACAAACAGTATTCTGGCTCTTTTCTCAGCTAAATACTGTCTATAAGCCTCTTTTAGGCTCTGAGGCTCTAGGGTGGGCCTCCAGTCCTGAGGCTGAGGAACCACAACTCTCTGGGCAACCTGCCATGCCATGAGTGTCCCTCTGGTCTGCTGCTATCTCCTAGGGGCAGGTCAGATGTTTCCACATCTCTGCCTTTCCTACCAGTCTCAGTATGATTTCTTCACTGGTCCTTGGTTATAGAATCCTCTTAGTTTAGTCCAAAATTGGCTTTTTATGTTGGTGTTTCTTAAAATTGGGTTGTAATCTACTTTGGTTCTGGGAGGTGGGAGTTAGAACATCTGCCTATTCTGTCACCATCTTGCTGCTCCTATTCTTAATATTTTAAAGAACCCTCATACTGTTTTCTATAGTGGCTTTATCAGTTTCCATTCCCATCAGCAGTGAATGAGAGTGTCTTTTTCTGCAACACTTGTTTTGTTGATAATAGCTATTTTAGCAGTTGTGAAGTGGTATCTCATTATTATTTTGATTTGCAATTTCCTAATAGCTAGGGAAGTTGAGCATCTTCTTATATATAATATCACAGTGGTCTTTCATATGTCCTCAAAGAGAAGTGTCTGTTCAGGTTCTCTACCCATTTTTTAATTGTATTGCTTAATTTTTTGTTGTGTTGTTGTATGAGCTCTTTATATATTTTGGCTATTAACCTCCTCTTCCTTTTTTTTTTTTTCTGAAGCTGGAAATGGGGAGAGACAGTCAGACAGACTCCCGCATGCACCTGGCCGGGATCCACCTGGCACGCCCACCAGGGGCGATGCTCTGCCCACCAGAGGGCGATGCTCTGCCCCTCTGGGGCATCGCTCTGCCGCGACCAGAGCCACTCTAGCGCCTGGGGCAGAGGCCAAGGAGCCATCCCCAGCACCCGGGGCATCTTTGCTCCAATGGAGCCTTGGCTGCAGGAGGGGAAGAGAGAGACAGAGAGGAAGGAGGGGGAGGGTGGAGAAGCAAATGGGCGCTTCTCCTATGTGCCCTGGCTAGGAATCGAACCTGGGTCCCCCGCATGCCAGGCCGACACTCTACCGCTGAGCCAACCTGCCAGGGCCTCCTCTTGCTTTTCATAGCAGTTATACAGAAGCTTTTTAGATTGCTTTAGTCTTATTGGTTTATTTTTGCCTTTTAAAATATTCTCTAAGACCAAGGTTTATAAATTTAGTACCTATGTTTTCTATATAATTAATTATTTCAGATATTACATTTAGGTCTTTGATTCATTTTTTTTTTACAGAGACATATAGAGTCAGAGAGAGGGATAGATAGGGACAGACAGACAGAAACAGAAAGAGATGAGAAGCATCAATCATCAGTCCTTCGTTATGACACCTTAGTTATTCATTGATTGCTTTCTCATATGTACCTTGACCAGGGAGCTACAGCAGACTGAGTAACCCCTTGCTCGAGCCAGCGACCTCGGGTCCAAGCTGGTGAGCTTTGCTCAAACCAGATGAGCCCACGCTCAAGCTGGTGACCTCAGGGTCTCGAACCTGAGCCCTTCACATCCCAGTCCAACGCTCTATTCACTGTGCCACCACCCAGTCAGGCTCTTTAATTCATTTTTAGTTTTTGTACTTGGGTACAAACTATAGTCTAGTTTCTTTCTTTTGCTTGAAGTTTTCCAATTTTCTCCTCACAGTTTATTGAAGAAATGTTCTCCATGGCATGTTTTTGTTTCCTTTGTCAAAAGTTATTTGCTCATATATATGTGGTTTTAGTTCTTTAAATTAATTATTTATTGTGGTATACATTCAGAAACAATAGAACTTATTTCAATATACAAAAATTTTTTGCACAATGCTAATATTAAAACTGATAATGCATTTTTTAATCTACAAGGGAGTCAATTTGAAATTTTAGATGGGGAAGTTATTATTTCTAAAGTATATTAATACATAATATAATAGACACATTTTTATTTCTAAATTAATTCTGTGCAATACCTTTAGTTTTCAAAGAACTTTTTAAAATAAATATTGAGAAAAACAATTATACAATAACTTTTATTCTATAAGCAATATTGACCAATATTCTAAATAATTTAACACTTATCCTGTGAGACATACAAGTATCTGAATATATTTATCAATTAATTTCATTAGTAATTTAAAAAATATAGAATTGAATTAATCTGAGGGTGTTTTTAGTAAATATGACTAAAATAAAGATATTACTAGAAATTTCAAAATATGTTTTAAAATTTTCAATTGGATATTCTCCTTTCACATAGTCCACTTTTATACATATATAGGGTTTTTTAAATCATTGTATTTATTTTAAAAGGACTTTTCTTATATAATTAAAAGATATTTTAATTATTTTTTATAATATTTTTCAAAAAGTTTTCATACAAACTATTATAAACAGATAATCAATATACTTTTGTAAGAGAAAATTTATATCCTTTTTATAGCCTAAATGATCCAGAGTTACCTGGCAATGGAAAACAAACTATTTTACTATTTATATGTTTCTTAAGATTCAACTAAGTTCATTGTGACTAAACCATTTGAACTGTTAGACACATCAGAAATATTTAGAAAATATATAGTTATGGAATTTTAAATTATATTTTTAGCAGTGACAAGTGATTTCCCAAATAAAAAATATTCTATGAATTCTTACAGAAGATGCTCTTCTAATGCAAGAAGTTAGATTTCCCTTCAGAAAAAATTATTAAAAAAAATTATGCAGAGTTTTTCTCAATCAGAAATCTACCAAAGCATATGTTCAGTTATTAAATTAAACTCAGTAAGCAACATAAAGAAAATAAAACTTTTACTAATGTGTATTTCTTGCATGTGAATGCAATGAAAACTTTATTCTTGTGAATAATTTTTATAATAAATAAATGTAGTGCTTTTGCAAATCAACTAAACTTAGAATATACATTTTATATTTTTCTCATATGACCTTTCTAAAGAGAGACATACGTACAAGTATGGGTTTCTTTGGCTCTTTTGTCAAAAATATTTGCCCATATTACATGCGTTTTTATTTCTAAGCTCTCAATTCTGTTCTGTTGGTCTGTATGTTAGTTTTTCTGCTAATACTCATGCTGTTTTAATTACTGTTACCTTGTAGTATGATTTGAAATTAGGGACGGAGTGTGGTACTGTCAGCTTCATTCCTTATACAGAAGCTACCAATAGTTTTACTCTTCCAAGTTTTTCTTCTGAGTACTTATGACTTCTATGTTCTACTTTCTCTTTAGATTTCTTGTTTTCAATCCCCCCCAAAATGGTGTAACCTATTTGTTCATCTATTGTTATATAAAATACAATCCCAAAATTTTATGATTTGAAACAATTTTATTATTATTCACAAGATTATGAGCCTCCTTTTCTTGTGTTATGTGGTGAGTCAGATGTAGATTGGGACTAGAGTCATTTTAAAATTTGTTTGGCTAGAAATCCAAGATTACATCTTCATTTATATTTTGTTTCTCGCTGTTCATTCTCATAGCTTCTCTCAACTGTTGTGAAAGCTGAGATCTCCAAGGGGCAAAAATTGATATAATTAGTAAAAACAGTCAGAGACCTGCCTTGATTCAAGAAGATGAATTGGTAGATTTTCTTCCGGGGCATGGCAAATTGATGTCAGCATCTTTGTAAGCAAGCTACCAGATCTTTGAGTATTATATTATTTTCTCTAGCTTCTTTCTTCTGCTTTTTGCCTCATTGTTGGTACAAAAAATTTTCATTTCCTTTCTATTGTTAAGATCAGTGAGATTTATAGTCACAGAAATTGTATTTTATATACATTAACAAGATTTCACTTTTAGAAAATTAACTTGTACTTTATATGTAACTCTCAATCATCCCACTGAATAGTTGAGGTTAAAAAGATTATAAAAAAACAAGAGGCCCTGGCCAGTTGGCTCAGTGGTAGAGCATCAGCCTGGTGTGCAGGAGTCCTGGGTTCGATTCCCAGCCAGGGCACACAGGAGAAGCACCCATTTGCTTCTCCACCCCTCCCCCTCTCCTTCCTCTCTGTCTCTCTCTTCCCTTCCTGCAGCCAAGGCTCCATTGGAGCAAAGTTGGACCCAGGCGCTGAGGATGGCTCTGTGGCCTCTGCCTCAGGTGCTAGAATGGCTCTGGTTGCAACAGAGCAACGCCCTTGATGGGCAGAGCATTGCCCCATGGTGGGAATGCCATGTGAATCCCGGTTGGGTGCATGCGGGAGTATGTCTGACTGCCTCCCCATTTCCAACTTCAGAAAAATACAAAACAAACAAACAAACAAACAAAAAAACAAGAATATAAAATCAAGGAGACAATTATGTGAAAATTAAATCTGAGCTATATACACACTTTACACATTCCTGTATTCATTTAAATTTGCCCACCAAATAGAACATAAAATTAAGTCACAGACAATAATTTTCCTCTGATGGTTAGGTTTTTCACAATGGCAATTTTTTACACATAAATTGAAATAGTGGTCAGCTGTTTGAAATATTAGAAAGAATAAGATTATTAATAAGTAGAAAGAATTAATATTTTGATAAAACCATGCTAAGTGAGGAAAAATCTCAAAATAAGGAGGTGCGTACTCATTTGTATTATAGTCTCTGTAGAAAAGAAATTTATTTAATCTCGTTAACCTGGTTATTTTTATTATATCAATGTTGTAATAGCAGTTGCACACAGAGGACTCTTCTTGGGGGAACTTTTGTTTAGTTAGGTAGGTAATGTGAGATTCATCTTTGAGCAGTTAAATTATTGCAGAGGGGATTGAGATGGTTTTATGTCTTGTCATTACTATTTTATGTATGCATGTCTCAAAGGTGATATGGGTGCACAACATTAAAGGAAATAAAATATTTTTATTAGCCCATAATATTCTATTTTTAAGCTATAACTCCTAGAGTCTTTAGTTTGAATGAAGTTGACAAGCTAATCAAGAAACAAATCATCTCAAAACCTCTCTTGAGAGCATTGGATTATTTTATAATAACAGAATACTATAGTTTGCAATTGCTCTTTCATATGTTTTTCCTGACTTTCATATCCTACAAAATATATCTTTTGTCTTTCTCAAAATTTAAGTATTTTTATTCTTATATATATTTTAAATTAAGTTGTACGTTCAAGTCCAAGTCCAAGGAATTCATTATTTGATTGAAATCTGAAAATTCCAAATCTTACATTATATGTCAAGTTTAAAATCAATCCAGATGATTTTCAGAATTACTGAAAGAACTAAAAGTATGACAAGTTAGTTATACAAATAAGAAGCAGAGAATAAACATTTTATAAAAGAACACACTTCAATTTTTTGAAATTGTGGAGATTTTCCTCCTATGACATTATTCATGTCTTTTAATGTCACCTTAGTAAATATGTAAATATTCTTAGCCCTTGTATTCAACTCCATCTGTTTCAGCAGTTCCATAGACACCTCACAAGCACTTCAAATATGCATTTTTCAAAACTGATTTTTCAACCAGGCCCGTTTCCACAACTCTACTTTAATTGCCAAACTAGCTCTCTTCTTCCTTCCTGCCTTCTTTTCTTTCTTTCTTTCTTTCTTTCTTTCTTTCTTTCTTTCTTTCTTTCTTTCTTTCTTTCTTCTTGCTTTTTCTCTTTCTTTTTTTTCCTTCTTTTTTCTTTATTTTTTATTTTTTTGCAAGAGGGAGAGAGAGGGAAAGACAGACAAGAAGGGAAGGAGATGAGAAGCATCAATTCATATTGCACCACTTTAGTTTTTAATTGATTTGCTTCTCATATGTGCCTTGACTGGGGAGCTCCAACTGAACCAATAACCCCTTGCTCAATTCAGGAACCTTAAGCTTCAAGCCAGTGACCTTGGGATCAAGCCAGCAGCCATGGGGTTATGTCTCTGATCCCATGTTCATGCCAGCAGCACTGAGCTCAAGCTGGTGAGTCCATGCTCAAGCCAGTAATCTTGGGGTTTCAAACCTGGGTCCACAGCATCCCTAGTCTATGCTCATGCACTGAGCCAGTGCCTGGTCAAGCCCATCCACTCTTTTTTTATTTCAGAATATAACCCCATAATTCATTCTTTACTTGGTGCCAAAATTTGGAAGCTCATCTTTGACAGTGGATTTCCTTTATACCTTAGATCTAATGTGTCACCAAACCTAGTTAATTCTATGTCATAAATCTTTCTGGTTTTTTATCTGTCTTGCTACCATCATACTACTTGCCATTGTTGTGGCTTGTAGAGAATACCATCTTAACCTGTTTCTTACTCAGTCTTTTTCAATTACTTTAATTCTCAGTTATTCTATTCTATTTACAAAAGTAAAATGTTTTTGGTTTTTTTTTAGTGAAAACCCAAATTTATTTGTACTACCACCATGCTCACTCATCAATGGCTTCCCTTTACTCTTTTTTTTTTTTTTTTTTTTTTGTATTTTTCTGAAGCTGGAAACAGGGAGGCAGTCAGACAGACTCCTGCATGCGCCCGACCAGGATCCACCTGGCACGCCCACCAGGGGGCGATGCTCTGCCCATCCCGGGCGTCGCTCTATTGCAACCAGAGCCACTCTAGTGCCTGAGGCAGAGGCCAAGGAGCCATCCCTAGTGCCCGGGCCCAGGCCATCTTTGCTCCAATGGAGCCTTGGCTTCAGGAGGGGAAGAGAGAGACAGAGAGGAAGGAGAGGGAGAGGGGTGGAGAAGCAGATGGATGCTTCTCCTGTGTGCCCTGGCCGGGAATTGAACCCGGAACTTCTGCACGCCAGGCCGACCGGCCAGGACCTCCCTTTATTCTTAAGGTATTAATAAAACCTTAACATGAGCCCAAGGTCTGTCTGCTCTGTTATAGATCTAGTTTTCCACACTTACCTTTGTCATACTTTCCTTCACTCTCTCTGCTTCAACTATACTCACTTTATTTGTATTTCAAAAAATGCCATGATTCCTCTTCAGTTGAAACACTTAAACATAATTGCCTTTTTGGACACTTCTTGTTTTCTAGGTAAGAGCACATCTATCTTCCTTACCTCCTCTAGGTCTTTGCCAATAGTCACCTTCTCAATGAGGTTGTCTCTGACCAAATGCTGCATTTCCTATCACCCTTCAGTGGTTCATCTTTAGCACTTATTACCCTCAGGCACCTATATATGTTAATTACATATTGGTGTATGACCTGTCTCCCCACCCCAAAATATGAGCTCTTAGAGAAAAAGGCTTTCTGATCATTGCTTTATTCTTAAAACCTAGGAGAATGACTGTCAGTGTATCAGGCTCAACAAATATTTTTGGAAGATTAATTTGTCTCATTTAATTCCCCTGACAGTACTTGAAATTTGTATTTTTTACCACTACTTTTGAAATGAGAAATTTTACTGTTAAGATCAGGTAGCGATAAAGTAGCAGAACAAGGGGTAGAATCTCAGCTGTTTGGCTACAAATTATTTTGATTTGATGTCCTAACAATCACTTACATAAATCTGGAGAGGCAAAAATGAAAGTGTTTCCTCTGGCAGAATGATTTTTATTGTCATGAACATTCCTGGGGAACTCCACTTCCCTGTTCCTATCTATTTAAATGATGTATGTCATAGGGAAACATAAAAGAGTATTATTCACCCTGGCACTGATAAATTTCTGTATTTAATTAAGCAGGTACGTGGTAAAATATAGCTGACCCAAGGGGCATTCTCATCCCTGAAATATCAAAATACAAAAACTTTTTCATTAGACACACTGAAAATATGGATGCTTCCTTTTCAGTTCAATACATCTTAATAGGTGTGAATTGGTTTAAATGGGATTTAGAAATGCGTTTATCTCTTTAGAAATTGTTAACTTTTAAAATAGAATTTTCCTTAAAAGGAAGAAAATTTTCCTTGCTAGGAGCAATGTTATAAAATAAAAACTTTGTAGACTGCATGCTTCATTCTATATTTATAATAGTAAAATACCCACAAATACCCAACACAACTACTTTCACAAAAACTACCATAGCAAATACATATTTTTCTTTGAATAAACTTTTTATATTTGCTCAAACTCAAGGCCACAAGACTATATCAAACTAAAAAGCTTCTGCACAACAAAGGAAACTATCAACAAAAAAATAGGCAGCCAACTAAGTGGGAGATGACATTTGCAAACAACAGCTCTGATAAGGGATTAATATCTAAAATATTTAAAGAACTCACAAAGCTAGCAACAAACAAACAAAAAATCCAATTTAAAAACGGGGAAAGGACCTGAACAGACACTTCTCCCAAGAGGATATACAAATGGCCAACAAGTATATGAAAAGATGCTCATCTGCACTAGCTACGTGAGGAATGTAAATCAAAACTACAATGAGATACCACCTCACACCTGTTAGGTTGGCTATTATCAACAAGACAGGGAATAACAAATGTTAGAGAGGCTGTCGAGAAAAAAGCACTATCATTCACTGTTGGTGGGATGCAAATTAGTACAACTATTATGGAAGAAAATATGGTGGTTCCTCAAAAAATTAAGAATAGAATTACCATATGACCCAGCAATCCCTCTACTGAGAGTCTACCCCCAAAACTAGAAAACATTGGTACGTAAAGACATATGCACCCTCATGTTCATCACAGCATTGTTCACAGTGGCTCAGACATGGAAACAACTAACATGTTCCTCGATAAAGGATTGGATAAAAAAATGTGGTACATATATGCAATGGAATACTATTCAGCCATAATAAATGATGACATAGTATCATTTATGACAACATGGATGGACCTTGAGAGTGTTATACTGAGTAAAATAAGTAACTCAGAAAAAGCTAAGAACTGTGTGATTTCATACACAGGTGGGATATAAAACTGAGACTCATGGATATAGATGAAAGTGAAGTAGTTACCAAGGGGAGAGGGTGTGGGGTAATGGGATGAGGGAGAGGGTGGAGGGAAGGGACAAATATAAGGTGACAAAAAATGATTTGAGCCTGACCTGCAGTGGTGCAGTGGATAAAGCATCGACCTGCAATGCTGAGGTTGCCGGTTAAAAACCCCAGGCTTACCTAGTCAAGGCACATATGGAAGTTGATGCTTCCTGCTCCTCCCCACCTTCTCTCTCTCTCTCTCTCTCTCTCTCTCTCTCTCTCTCTCTCTCTCTCTCTCTCTCTCTCCTCTCTCTAAAAATGAATAAATAAAATTAAAAATATATATTCTTAAAAAAAATGATTTGACTTTGGGTCATTACATACAACAGAATCAACAGTGCAAATGCTATAGAAATGTTTACCTGAAACCTATGTACTCTTGTTAATCAATGTCACTATTTTAAAGTTAATTTTCTGAAAAAAAAGAGGCCACATAAATTAGAAAATCATCCAATTAAATGTTGTTGATCTGAAAGCTTAACCTTTGGTGTAGACTCTACAGTAATATTTAATTGTGGTAGGTAGAATAATAGCCCACTTCCAAGATTTTCATGTTGTAATACCCTGGAACCTATAAATATGTCAAGTTTTATGATGAAATAAAATTAAGGTTGTAGAAAAAAATTAAAGTTTATAATCCACTGACACTGAGGAGGGAAGATTATTCTAGATTATCTAAGTAGTCTCACTCTAATGATAAGGATAATTAATGAGCAGAAAAGGGATGCAGAACAGAGCCAATGTGATAGATGATTGCTGGCTTTGAAGATAGAAGCTGAAGACAAGAAATGCATGCAACACATAGAAACTGAAAAAAAAAAAAGCAGGAAAAAAAAAGCAGAAAAATAATTCTCTTAAGAAGTTTCCAGAAAGAATGCAGCTCTGTTAACACTGGCATTTAAACTGGTGGGGCTCATTTCAGATTTCCAACATCCAGAACTGCAAAATAACAAATTTGTGTCATCTTAAGCTACTAAATTTGTGATATTTTGTTACAGCAGTAGAAGACTAATACTTGATATTAATGTATAACCTCTAATGAAATTTAGAACTGCTGTTTAATATATTGAACTTTTGAATTTGTAAACTGTAAATTAAGTCTATAACACTGTCTTAGCAAGATGCTTAATCACCACAGGCTAAATGCTCTCATTTCCTTCCTGAAGATGTTCATATACCAGCACATAGCAGACACTGTGGGATAGTATAGTAATAAGGTCTCTTCTGGATTGTTTCAGCTCAAGCTTCCCTAAGAAGTAGAAAATCTTTTGCAAGAATCTCTGGGAAAATTGACTAGCCTAACACCCCTATGGTGAGAATTTAGAAAGACAAGTATGGTACTAAGTATCAACAAACATTATTGGAAATACTAGCTATATAACTTTGAGCAAATTATATAGCTATTTTCATCTATAAAAAGGTATAATAATGGTACTTACAATGTATATTGTATGAATTAAAGAAAATAATTTTTAGAAATTATTTTTAAAAAGTTTGATACACAGAAAGAGCCCAATATAGCTTAGATAGTCTTAGATTCAGAAGAAAATATTACAAATAGCTTAGATATTCTTAGTTTCAGAAGAAAATATTGATACATTAAAATGAAGAGTCATGTGGGGATGGCTTTAAATCTTATTGTATTATTTACAAAATTATTTGATTTTCTAACTCTTTCATTCTTCACTTATAAAATGTGTACATATTTACTTATGCCATCACACGTGGCTTGCACATTAAGTGCTCATTAAATTACTAATATTATTAATAATCCTTATAAATAATAAATTTAAATTGAATAACTTTCTGGTTAGAATCATTATTTTGTCTATTAAAAAATGAGACTGAATATAAAATATGTAAAATGTGAAGCATGGTTTGTGATTGCATCATATATCCAGCTTTACCTTGAATAAGGATATTAAGAAACACAATTTATGGAGAACATTTTGTTTCTACACCCATCCTAGTAAAAAAACTTTGTGAAAAAAAAAGTTCAGTTGATATGGAATCTAGCTCTTCTATTATATTTAGAGCATGATAAAACATACAATCAAACAAAGCATCGTTTGATAATTATTTATTTTTAAATTATTAGAAATGTTTTTATTTTTAATTATCTATTATGTAAATACAGTTAATTGGTATTTTTAAGTTAATCAGAGAGGAAAATTACAAAATTATTTAAGTCACCCTAAATTATACCACCCAGAAATGACTTATTTATATTTGATGACCACCATTCAAAAGATCTCAATATTTATATATATACAAAGATACATCAAAAACTTTATTTTTGACAGAATATTTACTTTTTGGTGTTAATGTTGAAGCATAAAAATTCCAGTAGCTTGAATACTCTTGTTCCTGTTTTTAAAATATATTTTATAACTAATATTAGTTGAAAAAATATATTGACTTAGTTATCAGGGTTACTACAGTTTCAGTAGAAATTGTCATTTAATAATAATCTGCTTAGATTGCCTGTAGGAAAGTGTTATATTTTATTTTGGGGCCCTGGTTGAGTAACTCAGTTGGTTAGAGTGACATCTGAACATGCTAAGGTTGCAGGTTCTATCCTCAATCAAGTCACATACAAACATTAACCATGGAATACATGGATGAGTGGAATAACCAATTGTTCTCTCTCTCTCTCTGTCTCTCTCTCTCTGTTTATCTCTCTGTCTCTCTTCTTATTTCTGAAAATCAATGAATTTTTTAAGAAAATATTTTACTATTTTTTACTTTTATGACAAGAAAATAATACCACTTTTTCTTTACCTTTGGTTTTTTCTTCTAATGACCAAAAACCATAGTTTTCTTAGCACTATATAGTAGTGTTTTGGTTTAGTTTCATTATTTTCAAAGGAGGAATGATTTAATTCTTATCTAAAATAGGATCCAAAACTTGATGAGCCAGTTCCTAAGATCCATATTTCCAAATTTTATACAATCAAAAAATTTAGGTTAAATCCCTCCTCCCAATATTAAGATGATTGTGGTAGCTGACTAAAGTGAAAAGCAGGGATACTGCATGAAATTTTTGATGCTGTGTAGTAAGTTAGGCACAATTTCTGGGTAAACACCTCTTTTCTATATAAAAAACCTTCCAGCATGTGTATGATTGAAATTTCTTCACCTAATGTTGCACATTACCATGTCACAGACTCCCCTAATATTTCATGAATTATCCAAACCAAGAATGCAAATGAGTGTTTTAAGGCATTTCAGTTTATACATTTTTAAAAAAAATTTAGTGAAAGGAGGGAAGGCAGAGAGACAGACTCCAGCATGCACCCCAAATGGGATCCACAGGGCAAATCTTCTGTGGGGTCACACTCTGCCCATCTGGAGCTGTTGTTCCATTGCTCAGCAACTGAGCCATTTTTTAGTGCCCGAAGAAGAGGTCATGGAACGATACTCAGTGTCTGAGGCCAACTTTGCTCCAACCAATCGAGATATTGCTGCAGGAAGGGAAGAAAGAGAAAGAAAGAGAATGAGGAGGGGTGGAGAAGCAGATGGTCATTTCTCATGTGTGCCCTGACCAGAAATTGAACCAGGGACATCCACATTCTGGGCTGATGCTCTACCGCTGAACAAACCAGCCTTTGGAATGGGCATTTCAGTTTAGTTATTTATATTTGCACATCTCGTTTGAGTTTTAAGAAGTTGTTCTGAATTATTTAAAGACAGCTATAACTCTTACATTTTTTATTGCTTAATATAAATATATCACTCTTAGTGATCTGATAAAAATCATTCTCCTGAGTTTGCAAGACTGCTAGACAGGTTTTGATACTTGACTGGTTTAACAAAGTAGTACTAACTTTTGTTTATACCAATTGATTTTCTGAGTCACCACTGACAGAGTGGATAACTTTCTTTTTAAAGAGATCACAAAATGTATATTTAAATTTCAGCTATGTAAACTTGCAGATAAATTTATTAACGTGCTTGAAAATAGAGCCTAGTAGTGTAAAGATTCATAATATCTGGAGGTTTTGAATTTTATAGATCATATCAATATAGTTGCACTATATTTAACTTTGCTAGAATGAAAATTTCAGGGCTGTATAGAATTGCAGCACAAAGATGGTCAATTGCTGAGAACCAAACATCAAAAGAAAGAACAGCAATGGAGAAAAGCTAGCTCATGCATGTGACTATGTGAGATTTTTTTTTTTTTTAATGGAGAGGTGGAGGAGCAGAGAGACAGGCTCCAACATGTGCTCTGACCAGAATCCATCCAGCAACCCCTATCTGGGGTTCATCCTCTGCCCATCTGGGGCCATTGTTCTGTTGCTTGGCAACTCAGCTATTTTAGCACCTGAGGTAAAGACATGGAGCTATCTTCCATGCCCAGGGCCAACTTGCTCTAACCATTCAAACCATGACTGTGGGAGGAGAAGAAAGAGAGAGAGAAGGGTAGGGGAAAGGTGGAAAAGCAGATGTTTGCTCCTGTGTGCCCTGACTGGGAATCAAACCTGGGACTTCCATACCTGGCCAACAATCTACTGCTGAGCCAATTGGTAAGGACCAAGATTTTCTTCTGTGGCTTTATAATTGGGAAGATGGTGGTAACATCAATTGAGATACTGAACTGATAAAGTAAGAAATTGGAAGAAAATTCTAGAATATAGAAAAGGAGCTGCTGGATAGATGAGTCAACATGTATTTACTGAAATTAGCAAACATTTTTTTTAAATGCAAGGAAAAAGAGGATCAGGTAGAAAATGAACAAGCATCTTGTTCAGCATTTAGAAATAGTGAAGTTAAATATTTAAACAGCTTTTTCTGGCTCAGAAGTTAGTCTCTTATCCAGTGTACCAGTTTAATCCATGTGTGTAAATATCTCCCAAGAGACATATAACAAAAGAAAAACAATAGGCTAAGGATAACACTTTGGGAAAGATTAACATTTAGTACTTGGGAAAGGAAAAGAAACTTTTGAAGATCATTTAGGATTGGCACAATGATATTAGACAGAGAAGGTGAACTCCTCAAGGCAAAGGGAGTAAACAATGCCAAATTGAAATGATTTTTTAAAAAATCAGAAAAGTGAAGAGAATAAGAAAATGAAGCATCTAGTATGAAAAAAAAAAGTGAACTGAAAACCAAAGATACAGTCTAATCCAAGTTGTATCACTAATTTCTCACAGCTTCAGCATTTTCTAGCTCCAAATAAGCAGTTTACAGAGAGGGTCATTCTGGTCATCTTACCAAATTAATAATAAGACAGAAAGAATTCAACACATGTATTTAGGGAAGAGAGCTATTTACATTTAATTTAATTTATTTACATTAAGGAATAAGAGGATTGTTAAAATGCATAAGTAACTACCTTAACTTTAAATTAGAGCTATATTATAACCAATCTCAGATTGTTAATTCTTTCTTTTACATTGCATGGTTATTTTGATATGAACATTTGCACTGTAATGCTCATTTATATCAATAAAAATAAGAAATAAGAAAATTTTAATAAAGGAAAAGGAAAAAATAACAGATTTTCAGAGATAGACTAAATTTTTCTTTTGCGGTTGTTTAGGCTCTTTATTATAACAGCTATGTTGATTCTGTGAGATTAGATTTTGTACTTAATAAATAGCAAATGCTTACTAGAAATAAATATTAAGTTAGAGATGCTTATTATAATATTTCAATAGTTTTGACTAAACTGCCATGTTAATAAACACTGTGGTATTTTAATGTCTCCCTTTGTGTAAGTGAAATTAAGTTTTACAATAAAAGTAACATGTAATTATTGATTATATTATTTAATTCTTATGTGCAATAAATATTATATATTATACAATGCTGAATTAGATATAGAGGGTCCATATCTTAAAATGCTTAAAACAAAAAAGATTATTTCCCTATCTTTTTCATGTTATAAAAAAATGTGACTCTTCCAATTTTATGTCTAAAACATATGAACCATTGTATAACCTAATATAGCTGTAACATTTATAAGCAATGGTTAATCAGAACACCTATTTCAAGAGATTGTCTCTGAAAAAATTTAAAAATTCTATCTATAAATTTCTTTATGGAGGTTAAAATTTTCATTAGCATATGAAATATTGAAACCAGCCCCCTGGCTGGTTAGTTCAGTCATTTAGGAGCACCCTCCCAAAACAAGATTGTGCTTTTGATCCTGGTCAGGGCACACATGAGAAGCAACAAATGAATGCATGACTGAGTGGGACAAGTGCACGCTTCCCTTCCTCCTCCCCTCTCTCTTTTTTCCTCTGTTCTCTCCCTTTCTCTGTTTCTTTAAAAAAAAAGGTAATTAATTAATCCCTGGCTGGGTAGCCTAGTTGGTTGGATTGTCATGCAGGCGTCCTCAAACTACATCCCACAGGACGCATGCGGCCCCCTGAGGCCATTTATCCGCCCCCACCGCACTTCCGAAAGGGGCACCTCTTTCATTGGTGGTCAGTGATAGGAGCACTGTATGTGGCGGCCCTCCAACAGTCTGGGGGACAGTGAACTGGCCCCTTGTGTAAAAAGTTTGGGGACCCCTGTCCCTGGTTAAGACACATACAGGAGCAGCTCAGTGTAACTGTTTCACTCTCCATCAAAAAAATTAAAATAGAAAAGCAACCAGCAATGTTCAAATTTATGTGTCCATCAAATCCATTTTCACAATAACACCTTTTAACATACTGTGCAATTATTGTAACAAAGAATAAAATTATTAGAGTATTGGCATAGTCCACTTCTTAAAATTTATTTATTTTACCTGGATTTGGGTTGTACCAATTCTGGGAAGGCAAGGTAACTAACTCATTTAGTAAAATTTTTGTTTTTATTTCTTAAATGACACAGATTATTTATAGTCAAATTGATAAGTCTTATAATTATGATATCCTATAAACTGCAATTCCATTGTGATTCAAAATATCAGTTTGCAAATTTTCATTAGAATATTTTAGTAAAAATACTATTTTCTATTTTATAGATAGGAGGCTAAAGCTTCTCATCTCTGAGTAACATAGACAACTATTAAAATATTGTGAATTAAAATCTACTTCCCTTTATCATTGAATATTATAGAATGCATCCCGGTTTCCCATCAGTTCCTTAAATGATTCTCTAAGACCTTAAAATAATACATTTCTTCTGATTCTTTGAAAATTGTTATGGACATTCATTACAATATGATCCATATTTAGAGGCATATGCTCTGGTTAGATGTGTAAATTCCTTAATATTGCTTCCTTTTTCTTTTTTTTTTCTTTTTTTTTAAATTTTTCTGAAGTTGGAAACTGGGATGCAGTCAGACAGACTCCTGCATGTGCCCAACTGGGATCCACCCGGCATGCCCACCAGGGGGCGATGCTCCACCCGTCTGGGGCGTTGCTCTGTTGCAACCAGAGCCATTCCAGCTCCTGAGGCAGAGGCCATAGAGCCACCCCAGCATCCGGGCCAACTTTGCTCCAATGGAGCCTTGGCTGCGGGAGGGGAAGAGAGAGACAGAGAGGAGGAGAGGGGGAGGGTTGAGAAGCAGATGGGCGCTTCTCTTGTGTGCCCTGGCCAGGAATCAAACCCGGGACTCCTGCACGCCAGGCTGACACTCTATAAGTATTGCCTCTTTTTTCAATAAAGAAAAAAATATATTTTATATTATTGAGGTGTTTTCAAACTTTAGGATTTCTGAAAAATTTGAATATGTTATCTTATACATGTTATGTATGTTTGCTTCAAGGATAATTTCACTGTGGACTTTTTTATTTTTTCTTTCTCCCTCTCCCTATTTCTTCTAGAAGCATATCTCCACACCATTCTCTCTCAGAAATATCTTAGAAAAGGTATTATTTTCCATTATATAATCATTAGTTTTCTTGAAATTTAGAAATTAACATGTAAATAAATAAATATAGATAATTTGTTTTTAGAATGGTATCAATATATTATAAAATTATGCATTAACTTTGTTAACTAATAAAATATCCTAAATATTTTTCTCAATTTAATTTAACTTTTAATATGTAATAGCATTGTTTTAAAACAATCTACCTCAGCCGTTTTGTTTCATAGCCATGCAAATTGGTGTATTTTATATTCAGAAAGTTTTTGTATCTGTGTACACAAGCACACGTGAGCGTGTGTGCTATTGAAATTACTTACAAATGAACTACGCAGAAAGTTTCACCTTGCAGACTTCCATGCACAAGTGTAGAAAATTAGTTTACTTCTGCACTGTATATATATTGAAACTTGGAGCAGAAAACTAATAAACAGTTTAGAAATTGGTTATAAATATGTAAAATTTGGCTTTATTCTTGTTTATATTTTTAATTACTCAAATAATAAATTATAGAATGCTGTTACTCAAAGCACCCTAAAAAGAAATGTGTTGATTAGACATGGTACAGTCTAAATTATGATAATAAAGAACTATGTCTTTGGGTAAGCTTACCAATGAAATGCACTTTATATTTATCTTGGAAATTTTCATTCACTATCTCATCTATTAATATTTACAAATTTAATTCTTTCTTACATTTTACAAAACTGAAAATTATTTTCAGGAAAATGTCCATTTTGTTAATGGTGGTCCTAAAATATTCATATTTGTAAATGTTTATAAATAGAGTGAAAGAATAAGAAGTATAATTCTCTCAGATATATTGATTATAGATTATATACACCTAATATAGAAGAAAACTAAAGAAAGATTAACATGAAGTCTGGTAATGATTTGTTAAATTAGGGTGAGATAAAACAATATTTTGAAAGATAGTGAACCTTATAAAGTAAATCTTAAAGTTCAGATACATATGTATAAAAATTGAAGTAAAAAGTATTGAACATATGTTAGAGTGAAATTAAGCAAGACTCATAAGACAAAATACCTCAGCAAGGCCACTTTAATAACTGCTGCAGACGGGCATGCTGCCGCTAGTGAAAGCCAGCCAGCAAGCGCGGACAGAGGGCAAATTCTGTTTTTATCCCTAACGCAGGCCCTAGGATGCTGGGTCTTGCTGCATTGGCTAGTGTTGATCGTACAATCTTATTTTTTTCTAATTGGCTAGTTTAAATGGCTGCACCAATGTGGAAGGGAGAGATGGGGATATCATTAACTAGGTAAGGGGGTTGAGAAAGGGTCGTAAACAACCAGCTGACTAGTCAAAGGGAGCTGGAGGCTTGGTAAACAAGTTAGTTATTTCTCATTCTATTCCTGGTTAGAGGAATCCAAATAAGGCTGTTGGGAATTTGTTGAAAAAAGAATATTAGTTAAACATTTCCTTCACATAGAATACAATGAGGTCAAAACTAATAAAAAAATGGCACATAAGGATTCAATAAACATCAAATAAATGACTTAACATTTAATAATTTAAGAAGTATATTAACTTCTGGTAATTTTAGCAAAAAAAAAAAAAAGATTAAAAATACACACAAGGAAAGAACCAAGTACAGACCTCTCCAATCTAAGTTTCTGAGTTTTATGAAAAGAAAGAAAAGAAAAATACAAAGCAGAAAAAAACATATAGAATTATTAACACTCATTAGAAAGCAATATAAAAATGTTTCAATGTCAATTTATAAATAAAGATGAATTGAAGACAGTGGCTAAATGGGGAATAAAATTGAAGACAAAATATTTTCTTGGCCCTGGCCGGTTGGCTCAGCGGTAGAGCGTCGGCCTAGCGTGCGGAGGACCCAGGTTCGATTCCCGGCCAGGGCACATAGGAGAAGCGCCCATTTGCTTCTCCACCTCTCTGCCGTGCCTTCCTCTCTGTCTCTCTCTTCCCCTCCCGCAGCCAAGGCTCCATTGGAGCAAAGATGGCCCGGGCGCTGGGGATGGCTCTGTGGCCTCTGCCCCAGGCGCTAGAGTGGCTCTGGTCGCAACATGGCGATGCCCAGGATGGGCAGAGCATCGCCCCCTGGTGGGCAGAGTGTCGCCCCCTGGTGGGCGTGCCGGGTGGATCCCGGTCGGGCGCATGCGGGAGTCTGTCTGACTGTCTCTTCCCTATTTCCAGCTTCAGAAAAATGCAAAAAAAAAAAATATATATTTTCTTGCAGGTATTTTTACTAGGGAATGCTATATATGCTGATAAAATATAATTTAAAGTTTGCAAAAAATAGGATATTAAAGACAATTCCACGTCTCAAATAAGAAGTGACACTTTTAGAATTTTTTCACACAGAAAAGAGCTCTAACTCAGGCAATGTTAGGGTATAGTAGAAATTGTGAGGATGCCAATCAACATGATAACTAATCAATGTTGGGTAGAAACTGATATTGGAGGAGGCACAAAGTCATGTGGTAAAGAGATTGCCCTTTTGAGCCCTTTTTATTAGAAACTATATATTTACTTGATCTTTGACCTGGAAATACCACTCCTGAGATTACTTATTTATTGTGACAGAGCCAGAGAGAGAGAGAGACAGAGAGAGGAAGAGATAAAGACAGGCAGAAAGGGAGAGAGATGAGAAGCATCAATTCTTCATTCTGGCACCTTAGTTCTTTATAGATTGTTTTCTCATATGTGTCTTAACCAGGGGGCTAGAGCAGAATGAGTGACCCCTTGCTCAAGCCAGTGACCTTGGGCTTGAGCCAGCAACCTTGGGGCTCAAGGCAGTGACCATGAGCTCAAGCTGGTGAGTCTGCGCTCAAGTCACGAAGAACAGTGTTTTGAACCTGGGTCCTCTGAGTCCCAGTTCGATACTCTATCCACTATGCCACCACCTGGTCAGACTACTCCTGAGGTATTATCATGAGGATATGAAGCAAAGAAAGGAAATATTGTTATCCATTTAAAAAAAAAAAACAATTTTTCAGAGTTTAAGTGGGGAAAAATCTTAACTATTATATATACAACAATTAAACATTACACATTTGAAAAAACTCTGAAATGAAAAATGAGACACTTATGTAAGCATACATATACAGGCAGATTTATTACATAGATTGACACATTATAACTATTTTGAGTTGAAATATACCTTGGGAGTCTAAATATTTTTATATTAAATGTAGCACATAGTCATAATAAAAATTAAGTAAAAGGGTAATAAAAAGTAATAACATCCACAATTCTTTTATCTAGAGGCAATTGTGTATTTTTCTTTTAATCATATTGTAGCTAGATGATGTGTAGTTGTTGGGTTTTTTTAATCCTATATGGAGGCAAAAACAATCTTACTGTGTTCTGTTTTATTTACAATATGATGATTTTCTTGTCATTAAAATCTTGGTATTTATTGACTGCATAATACTTTTAAATTATTGTTTCCTTAATCAAAACTTAAGTTGTGTTTATTATTTGCACTTTTTTATATTCTACATCCTCTCAGTTTAGCCTGAAATGGAAAGCTGGTGGCCCAGGAATCTTGATGGTAGTATGTTTTGTTCTGTAACTTTTGTGTAAAAGGAACAGATAAGCAATGAAGGGATTTAAAACATAGAAGATGTTGTGTTATCTATTTATCATTATGCTTCAAAATCTAGATCTGACTTATAGAAAAACCATGAGGAGAATGGGACATTTGAACTAGAAATGAATGATACTAAATAGGTGAAAAATAAAGTTAAGATGTTGAGGAGACAAAAAGTACTAGATATTTAATATAATATATTAATGAGGATGTCTAGAATCTTTCCTTGATAGAATGGAAAAGTATATTTGTGATAATTGAAAAATGAACATTAAGATATGATGGGGGAAAATGTAAGGATAGTCTTGAAATCTTAGCAGTTTTAGATTTTTTTAGAAAGGAAATGTTAGCATTACAAATACAAGAAAAAATCTTTCTATTCTGTTATTCTGAAAAACATTTTTACAAATTGTATTTTTTTCTGTACCAAAAGTAACAGTATTGCTGTATCATTTAAATTATACTTTGCATAAGTTATGTTGTCCTACATTAGCTTATAAATTGAGGCAAAAGTGTGCAAGATAAAAAGTTTCACTAATTTTCTTAATTCTCTCTTTCATATTGATAGTGGAGTATTTGCTTATGTCTGTACATTTTTGTATTGTTAGAATTTAGTGGATTATACAGTGTAAAATTAAGAAAGTAGTCATATACATTTCTCAATATAAATGTGAAATGAAAACCATTGAGATACATAGTATGTATAGCCTAAAATTAGATTTGTCTACTTTTTAATTGAAAAATTTTAAGAGAAAAGGATTTTTTATATATACTTTTATTTCAATAATTTATATTGTCTGCTCATTTACTATTAAAGATATTCAGAAATTATTTGACAGTAGAAAGAAATTACAAAGACAGAAACATATTTAGTGAGAAAGGGTATAAAGCCATCTATGACATATAAAAAAGGATATAAAAACACCTATGATATATTTGTGGCAAAAAGTACAAGGTCACAACAGTAAAATAAAATATAATCACAAATGGAATTCTCTTAAAAACTAGTAAAACATTGCCTTTACAGTTAATAGTAATTATGAGTAGCTTTAATGATAGGTAATTGATAATGTTTTGGGAAGATTAGTGGTAAAATGCTCTGACAAAGAATGAAACATTAAAAAAATTAACTTATTATGTTGTTTAAAAGGTTATATAAAATGAATCAGAAATGTGAGTCACAGATTTAGGCCTGGTTCACTGATTTACTCTGTGACTCGGGTCAAGAATATTGCTGATCATTGGAGTATATTTTTTTGTAAAAAGACCTGAAGCTCTATTAAGAATTAAAGATTTATGATTATGTCATAAGAATAATTTATAAAAAGTAGAGCAAATATTCAAGAGTAATTCTTTCTAGAACCATTTAGAATAATGTTAACATTTTCTCAAGTCTTGGGATTAATTTAATATTCATAAAGTAGACATAAGTATCTTTGGACTTTATATATGTGAATTATTTATGGCTTCTTTCTACCTATACCCAGCCAATTTTCCCCCAATAACTTCCTGGCAGCAAAGTATAAGTATCTTTACCTTTTTTTTTTATCATGATATGATCACCTTAAAAGCCTTCACAAAACAAATTAATTGTAATTTCTGGAATAGCACCAAGCTATATATATAATATTCTTGAATTGCTTAATACTTTCACTTAAGTGAATCATAGTATTATTTCATTTAAAATGTATAATTTAGAATGGATTATCTGGAAGAATTATTTAAATTTCAGAACACTCAAAAAACAAAACTGAAAACAAACAAAAAAATAAAAAAGCCACTTGTTCTCTCTCTCTCTCTCTCTCTCTCTCTCTCTCTCTTTTCTTACCAGAATGTGCAATTGTAGAATCTTTTTCTGTTGATACCCTTGAATTACACAGAAATTCAGAAGTAAACCTATAACTACCATCCATCATGAAACCTGGAATGCCCACTAGTGGGTGGGAGGGACCAGGTTGACCAGCACTGCAAAAGTGGGCAGTTTTTATAAAAAGGTTTGCCATCATGGTCCTAAGCTGTAAGGACTTTGTCAACTTATAGCCTTTCTCCCACAGTTCCCCCTTTTTTATTTTTTAATTTTAACTCGTGCTGAAATTTGCACTTGTCTGATGTCCCACGTTCAAATTCAAAAGCAGATTGGAAAAATACAGAATAAACACAAAATTAGTGTAGCCAATGTTAACAAATACCAAAACAAGTGTCTTAATATATTAAAGGGATTAAAGCCTTTTAGATCATTAAGCAAGTTCTTAGCCAATATGGCAGGATCTACAATAGAATCTTACTATTTTGAATGCCCTTAATGTATTCACCAAGTCTATGCTGACATATCACCACTTCAGTCCCATTAAAAACTGTCACAGGGAGCAGAAGTCACACACATCCAGGAAAAGTCCACAGGACACTGAAACTGTTGTCACATTTCCACACTCTGCAGCTTGTCTCCAAGTCCCATGACCACTGCTTCTAGCACATTAAGCTTTTGTCTCAAGCTTACTGTCGATTCTGGGTTTCTGGCGATGATTCAGGTAGACTGGGAGGGCCATCTGTAGGCATGTGTGGAGATGGAGCTTTTGTTTTCTTTAATCTAGAGAGATGAAATCAGGGAGCCTTTCCCTGGAGTTTTTCAGCCTTGGGGATGGTAAGGAGAACCTTGGGATTCACTATGCTGGGTGGTAGAGGTAAATTTGTAACAGAAGTGAAAAATCTTGCTGGCCAAGAGTAGTAACAAGGCTGATTCTGAAGACAGGGCGTGAAACGAGAGAAAGGCTCTAAATTTGGAGAGTAGGTCTTGGCTTAAAATAGGGTTGGGGCACCAAGGAAGGACAAGAAAGGAGTGTGTAAAGGAGACACCATGTATTAGACAAGGCAGTGAATCTGTGGCAAATGATGAAGAGGAAAATAAGATCATCAACACTCACAACAGAGATCTTCCAGGAATGAGCAGATCCTGAATATTCAGGCAAGATGGAGTAGGTGGCCCCCATGTCTATAAGAAATGAGATCAGCCTACCTCTTACTTGTATGGTTACCTTAGACTCATTGATGATGATGTGAGATGGGGCTGATGGCCTTCGGCACCTTCAGTCTTCAGTGGCAAGTTCCAGCAGGCTGAGCAAGGTTAGGTCACAGGTGGCTGGAGCAGGGCAGGAAGAAACTGAACCCTCCCTTGGAGGAGTGAGGGGGCAGCTTACCTTCCAGTGTCCCCTTTTCCCACAGTGAGGGCATGGCTCTGGTGGGGGCTGAGGAGCCGGACAGGCTTTTGCCCAATGACCGTCCTTTTCACACTTGAAGCAGAGCCCTGATGGAGTCTTATGAGGCCCCTTGGGAACATTGGAGCTTTTAAGCCATTTAGCCTGATCTCTTTGGGCTCTGTCTGCCTTTTCCTGTTCCTCTTGGTCATTATAGACCTTAAAAGCCATGCTCAGGAGATTTTTTTGAGGGGTTTGAAGGCCTTCCTCTGCCTATTTAAGCTTTTTTCATATATTGGGGGCTGATTGGAAGAAGACGGAGGGGCAGTGTAATTTGCAGGAAGAGGAGGTTTAGAGTGTGCTAAGAAGATTTAATAGGTGGAACAGGTTTGACAAAGAAATGAGAGTGGAGTAAAACAAGTCCTATACAATTGCTCTTGTGGAGTAAGTCTCTCCTCTTGGTCACAGTGTCTCAACAAACATTCAGGAACCCACTGAGGAGCCTCAGCAGACCTAGAAAAAACACACATATCCTCAGTCCTATGGGAGAACAGGGTCTGGCCCTTGCCAGATTCCTGTGAGTGGGTTCTTCCATTGCACTTCTGAGAAGGCTTTCCTTGTTGGATTCCAGAGTCTCTAAGCCACTGAATGGCCCTGTACATCAGCATTCAAAAAATTTTAGAGGCCCTGGCCGGTTGGCTCAGCGGTAGAGCGTCAGCCTGGCATGCAGGGGACCCGGGTTTGATTCCCGGCCAGGGCACATAGAAGAAGCGCCCATTTGCTTCTCCACCCCCGCCTCCTTCCTCTCTGTCTCTCTCTTTCCCTCCCGCAGCCAAGGCTCCATTGGAGCAAAGATGGCCCGGGCGCTGGGGATGGCTCCTTGGCCTCTGCCCCAGGTGCTAGAGTGGCTCTGGTCCCGGCAGAGTGATGCCCCGGAAGGGCAGAGCATCGCCCCCTGGTGGGCAGAGCTTCGCCCCTGGTGGGCGTGCCGGGTGGATCCCGGTCGGGCGCATGCGGGAGTCTGTCTGACTGTCTCTCCCCGTTACCAGCTTCAGAAAAATACAAAAAAAAAAAATTTAGAGTAAAATGAGTGTGATAAAGATTTGCAGGAGTTCCAGGGTATGAATCCCCCTTTTTTCTTTTTTCTTTTTTTTTTTTTACAGTAATCTTTCTTTTTCCTTTTTTTTTTTTATAATTTTATTTTTTTAATGGGGTGACATCAATAAATCAGGATACATATATTCAAAGATAACAAGTCCAGGTTATCTTGTCGTTCAATTATGTTGCATACCCACCACCCAAAGTCAGATTGTCCTCTGTCACCTTCTATCTTGTTTTCTTTGTGCCCCTCCCCACCCCCTATCCCTCTCCCATTCCCCCCTTCCCCCCATAACCACCACACTCTTGTCAATGTCTCTTAGTTTCAGTATTATGTCCCACCTACGTATGGAATAATACAGTTCCTGTTTTTTTCTGATTTACTTATTTCGCTTCGTATCATGTTATCAAGATCCCACCATTTTGCTGTAAATGTTCCGATGTCATCATTTCTTATGGCTGAGTAGTATTCCATAGTGTATATGTGCCACATCTTCTTTATCCAGTCATCTATTGATGGGCTTTTTGGTTGTTTCCATGTCCTGGCCACTGTGAACAATGCTGCAATAAACATGGGGCTGCATGTGTCTTTATGTATCAATGTTTCTGAGTTTTTGGGATATATACCCAGTAGAGGGATTGCTGGGTCATAAGGTAGTTCTATTTTCAGTTTTTTGAGGAACCACCATACTTTCTTCCATAATGGTTGTACTACTTTACATTCCCACCAACAGTGTATGAGGGTTCCTTTTTCTCCACAGCCTCTCCAACATTTGCTATTACCTGACTTGCTAATAACAGCTAATCGAACAGGTGTGAGGTGGTATCTCATTGCCGTTTTGATTTGCATTTCTCTAATAGCTAAAGAAGATGAGCATCTTTTCATATATCTGTTGGCCATTTGTATTTCTTCCTGGGAGAAGTGTCTAATCATATCCTCTTCCCATTTTTTTATTGGATTGTTTGTTTGTTTGTTGTTGAGTTTTATGAGTTCTTTGTATATTTTGGATATTAGGCCCTTATCTGAGCTGTTGTTTGAAAATATCATTTCCCATTTAGTTGGCTTTCTGTTTATTTTGTTATCAGTTTCTCTTGCTGAGCAAAAACTTCTTAGTCTGATGTAGTCCCATTCATTAATTTTTGCCTTCACTTCTCTTGCCATTGGAGTCAAATTCATAAAATGCTCTTTAAAACCCAGGTCCATGAGTTGAGTACCTATGTCTTCTTCTATGTACTTAATTGTTTCAGGTCTTATGTTTAGATCTTTGATCCATTTTGAGTTAATTTTTGTACAGGGGGAGAGACTGTAGTCCAGTTTCATTCTTTTGCATGTGGCTTTCCAGTTTTCCCAGCACCATTTATTGAAGAGGCTTTCTTTTCTCCATTGTGTGTTGTTGGCCACTTTATCAAAAATTATTTGACTATATATATGTGGTTTTATTTCTGGACTTTCTATTCTGTTCCATTGGTCTGAGTGTCTATTTTTCTGCCAATACCATGCTGTTTTGATTGTCGTGACCCTATAATAGAGTTTGAAGTCAGGTATTGTTATGCCCCCAGCTTCATTCTTTTTCTTTAGGATTGCTTTGGCTATTCGGGGTTTTTTATAGTTCCATATAAATCTGATGATTTTTTGCTCTATTTCTTTAAAAAACATCATTGGAAGTTTGATGGGAATTGCATTAAATTTGTATATTGCTTTGGGTAATATAGCCATCTTGATTATATTTATTCTTCCTAGCAAAGAACAAGGTATATTCTTTCATCTCATTATATCTTTTTCGATTTCCCTTAACAATGGTTTATAGTTTTCATTATATAAGTCCTTTACATTCTTTGTTATGTTTATTCCTAAGTATTTTATTTTTTTTGTTGCAATCGTGAAGGGGATTATTCTTTTGAGTTCCTTCTCAGTTGTTTCATTGTTGGCATATAGAAAGGCTATTGACTTCTGTATGTTAATTTTGTATCCTGCGACCTTACTGTATTGGCTTATTGTTTCTAGTAGTCTTTTTGTGGATTCTTTGGGGTTTTCGATGTATAGGATCATATCATCTGCAAAAAGTGATACCTTTACTTCTTCTTTTCCGATATGGATGCCTTTTATTTCTTTGTCTTGTCTGATTGCTCTGGCTAGAACCTCTAGTACCACATTAAATAAGAGTGGAGAGAGTGGACAACCCTGTCTTGTTCCTGATTTAAGGGGGAAAGCCTTCAGTTTAGTGCCATTTAATATGATGTTAGCTGATGGTTTATCATATATGGCCTTTATCATGTTGAGATATTTTCCTTCTATACCCATTTTGTTGAGAGTCTTAAACATAAAATTGTGTTGTATTTTATCGAAAGGCTTTTCTGCGTCTATTGATAAGATCATGTGGTTTTTGTTCTTTGTTTTGTTGATATGGTGTATTACATTAACCGTTTTACGTATGTTGAACCATCCTTGAGATTCTGGGATGAATCCCACTTGATCATGATGTATTATTTTTTTAATATGTTGTTGTATTCGATTTGCTAGTATTTTGTTTAGTATTTTAGCATCTGTATTCATTAGAGATATTGGTCTGTAGTTTTCTTTTTTTGTGCCATCCTTGCCTGGTTTTGGGATGAGGGTTATGTTGGCCTCATAAAATGTGTTTGGAAGTATTGCTTCTTCTTCAATTTTTTGGAAGACTTTCAGTAGAATAGGAACCAAGTCTTCTTTGAATGTTTGATAAAATTCGCTGGTATAACCGTCAGGGCCTGGACTTTTATTTTTGGGGAGGTTTTTAATGGTTTTTTCTATTTCTTCTCTACTGATAGGTCTGTTTAGGCTTTCTGCTTCTTCTTGACTCAGTCTAGGAAGGTTGTATTTTTCTAGGAATTTATCCATTTCTTCTAGGTTGTTGAATTTAGTGGCATAAAGTTTTTCATAGTATTCTACAATAATTCTTTGTATATCTACAGTGTCCGTGGTGATTTCTCCTCTTTCATTTTGGATTTTGTTTATATGAGTTCTTTCTCTTTTTTCCTTGGTAAGTCTTGCCAAGGGTTTGTCAATTTTGTTGATCTTTTCAAAGAACCAGCTCCTTGTTCTATTAATTTTTTCTATAGTTTTTCTGTTCTCTAATTCATTTATTTCTGCTCTGATTTTTATTATCTCCTTTCTTCGGCTGGTTTTGGGTTGTCTTTGTTCTTCTTTTTCTAGTTCCTTAAGGTGGGAAGTTAAGTGGTTCACTTGGGCTCTCTCTTGTTTGTTCATATATGCCTGAAGTGATATGAACTTCCCTCTTATCACTGCTTTTGCTGCATCCCATAGATTCTGATATGTCGTATTGTCATTTTCATGTATCTGTATATATCTTTTGATCTCTGCACTTATTTCTTCTTTGACCCATTCATTTTTTAAAAGTATGTTGTTTAGTTTCCACATTTTTGTGGGATTTTTTTCCTCTTTTTTGCAGTTGAATTCTAGTTTCAAGGCTTTATGATCAGAAAATATGCTTGGTACAACTTCAATTTTTCTGAATTTCCTGATGTTGTTTTTGTGCCCCAACATATGGTCAATTCTTGAGAATGATCCATGTACACTGGAGAAAAATGTATACTCAGTCACTTTGGAATGAAATGTCCTGTAGATGTCTATCATATCCAGGTGCTCTAGTGTTTTGTTTAAGGCCACTATGTCTTTGTTGATTCTCTGTTTGGATGACCGATCTAGAGCCGTCAGCGGTGTATTGAGGTCTCCAAGTATGATTGTATTTTTGTCAGTTTTTGTTTTAAGATCAATAAGTAGCTGTCTTATATATTTTGGTGCTCCTTGGTTTGGTGCATATATATTAAGAATTGTTATGTCTTCTTGATTCAGTGTCCCCTTAGCCATTATGAAATGGCCATTTTTGTCTCTGAGTACTTTTCCTGTCTTGTAGTCAGCATTATCCGATATGAGTATTGCTACACCTGCTTTTTTTTGGATGTTATTTGCTTGGAGTATTGTTTTCCAGCCTTTCACTTTGAATTTGTTTTTATCCTTGTTACTTAGATGAGTTTCCTGTAGGCAGCATACAGTTGGATTTTCTTTTTTAATCCATTCTGCTACTCTGTGCCTTTTTATTGGTGAGTTTAATCCGTTTACATTTAGTGTAATTATTGATACTTGTGAGTTCCCTATTGCCATTTTATATCTTGCTTTCTGTTAGTTTTGTGTCTTGTTTGATCCTTCTCTTTCGTTTTTCTATCTTTTGTTTTTATTTGGTTGTATTCCATACATCTTTCCTCTGTTGCTATCTTTTTTATCTCATGTGCTTCTGTGGTGGTTTTTTCAATGGTGGTTACCTTTGAGTAATGAAAAGGGTCCTTACCCTGTTCATTGTAGTGAACTATTTTGTGAGTACTTTTGCACTCCATCGTCCTTTGCTACTGTTAATCTCCATCTTCTCCCCCTCTTTCTTTTTGTTGTTGTCACAGTTTAAATTTGGTTTTATTGTGTTCTTCTTGGAGCTTTTACTTGTGGCTCTGTTTTTTTTTTGTTCTTTGTATCTGATTGGAGAACCCCCTTTAGTAATTCCTGGAGTGGGGGTTTTCTGATGATAAATTCCCTCATCTTTTCTGTATCTGTGAATGTTTTTATTTCTCCTTCGTATTTGAAGGATAGCTTTGATGGGTATAGTATTCGTGGCTGAAAGTTCCTGTCTTTCAGGACTTTAAATATTGGGGTCCACTCTCTTCTAGCTTGTAGAGTTTCTGCTGAGAAATCTGATGATAATCTAATGGGCCTTCCTTTATATGTTGTAGTCTTCTTTTCCCTGGCTGCCTTGAGAATTTTTTCTTTGCTGTTGGTTTGTGTCAATTTCATTATGATATGCCTTGGAGTAGATATTTTGGGGTTAAGAAAACTTGGAGTTCTGTTTGCTTCTTGAACTTGAGGCTTTAGTTCTTTCCACAGGCTTGGGAAGTTCTCATCTATTATTTGTTTGAGTATGTTCTCCATTCCATTTTCTCTCTCTTCTCCCTCTGATATACCTATTATTCTTATGTTATTCTTTTTGATGGAGTCAGATAATTCTTGTAGGGCTATCTCATTTTTTTTAATTTTTGAGTCTCTTTCTTCTTCTCTCTGTTGTGCCTCAAGTTGCTTGTCTTCTATTTCACTAATCCTCTCTTCTATCTGACCTGTTCTATTAGCTAAGCTTGTTACTTCGTTTTTCAGCTCGTGAATTGAGTTTTTCATCTCTGTTTGATTTTTTTTTATAGTTTCAATTTCCTTGGACATATATTCTTTGTGTTCATTGAGTTGTTTTCTGAGCTCCCTATATTGCCTTTCTGTGTTTTCTTGTATATCTCGGAGGATTTTTAGTATTTCTATCTTGAATTCTCTGTCATTTAGATTTAAGGTTTCCAATATATTAAATTTTTTCTCCATAGATTTTTCCTCTTCTAGCTGTGTTACCTCTCTTTCTTTTGTATCCATGATATTCGATTTTCTCTTCCTTAATGGCATCTGAGGGTGGTTTTGTTGATAGTATTAATGAGATTTAATAAAGAATAAAATTTAAAAAAAATAAAAAAAATAAAAAATCGAAAAGAGTTGTTTTTTTTAAAAAAAATTAATAATGAAATAAAGAAAAATAAAATAAAATAAAAATTTTTTAAAAAAGGAAATTATTCCCCCCCTCCTTTTTTCCTCTCCTCTCCTCTCCCCTCTTTCTTGAGAAAATCTTGTGGTGGACTGTGAGTTATAACAAACAATGCCTGTGATGGAGGGCCTGAATTGGGGAAAGGTAATAAAGGGGCAAAAAAGAAAAAAGAAAAAAAAAGAAAAAAAAAAAAGGAAAAAAAAAAAAAGAAAAAAGAAAAAAAAAAGATCGTATGGACCCACAAAAAGCAAATAAGGAAAAAATTTGGGTCTATAATAAAATGATTTGCTTTTAGGTGTTGGTTTTCTAAGAGTTATGATGAGAGGAATAAGAGGAAAATGGAAAAATGGGGGGACAAATTAAAAACTTACTATTGTATTTAGTGGAACAAGAACTAGATAATATGGAGAGCCAGGGATGGGAGCACTGCTAGTGAGTTAAAAAGGTGAAGTAAAAACCCCCCAAAATGCCACAAACATAGGTTTGAGTCCCAGATAAGATAATTTGTTTGTTATTGAGGTTTGAATGAGAGGAGATGCAAAGGAGAAAGGAAGAAACTAATATAGAGGGAGAAAAGAAAGAGAGAGAGAGAAAAAAAAGAGGGAACCACTAAAAGAAGAAAAAAGAAAGGAGAGAGAGAGAGAGTTAAGGGTTTTGGAGTGCAACCCTCATAGAGAGAAAGGAAGAGAAGAGAAAAGATAATGGGAGATTTAACACTTATGGGTAGTGTAGTTCAAGGAGAGGAGAGAGTAGACCAGTAGAGAGTTAATCGGCCAAATTAGAGGAGGAAAAAAAAGTATCAAGAATGAAGATAAGAGAAACAAACGAACAAATATAATAAAATGTGATAGGTTATAAGTCTGCAGATTATTCTTGATTTTGAGAGGTTATCTTCTTGCTTTTTCTTTTCTCTCCCTCTTCCTGGTCGGTGACTCTGTACCCCGGGTTCTGCCCCTTTGGCACGCTCAGGTAGAGGCTTGCAGTTGATAAGTCTCTATGGCAATGTCATGTATTGTGCTTTAGTCTCGTGGGAGTCGAGGCTCATTAGCATTTATAGGCTCCGACAGTGAGAGAGTCCGCGTTCCTGGAGCCTTTCTCCTAGTCTTTCCTTCCTCAATTAGTAGCCTGATAATCCAGCTATGGGGTTGCTGCTGCCTCTGCCTGGATAGTAAGAGGCTCAAAGAGCTGGCAACTCCCCACTCTATTTCCACTCAGCACAGGGCTCTGGGTAAGGCTCAGTCATACAGAGCTGCTAGCATAATCAGGCAGGCTTTCCGCCCACTCAAAGACCACTGGCTCTGCCACTCTGTCCGGTAACACAAGCGGGCACCCACATCTGGGGGGCGCTTGGAGGAAACTCTCACTCACTGTCTGCGACCAGGATATCCAGCCAGCAGTCTCACGCTCTGAGTGAAACCCCCAACCGCAGGGAAAAGTTGCAGCGTTGGAATTGAGTCTCGCTCCGTCCCCGTGCGCAGCTTTTGCAAGGCGCTGGGGCGGCTCGAGATTCCGCTTTGGCCCACACAAAGGCCCCTAACTCTGCCCCTCTCTGCGATAACACGGGCGCGCCCTGCGGAGGCACTTGGAGGAATCGCTCACTCCTTATCTGCGCGCGCACACCAGGATATGAGGCCGGCCGTGGTTCCCTCTGAGTGAAACCCTCACCAGCACGGAAAATCTCCACCGTTGGAACTAGTTCTCACTCTCTCCCGCGCGTGGCCCTCCCAGGGCGCCGGGGCTGCCCAAAGACTCTGCCCCCGGCCCACAGAAAGGCCCCCGACCCTGCCTCTCCGCGGGGCAACATGGACACCCACTCTCGGGGCCTAGGAAGAAATTCTCGCCCACCAACCGCGCACCGACCAGGAGACCGGGTAAAATGGCCGCTCCGCTTGTCTTTCTTTGTTTGGGTTTGGCGCGAGTGTTAGCTTGTATTGCCCGGGTTGCCACAGGATCAGATTTTCCTCGGCTTGGATCTGTGTGCCACAGCCTGGTTCGGCCGTTTGTGCCGCGGCAGCCTGAATCTATTCACCCCCTTTGCCCGCCTCAGTTTCTATATTCACAGTTACCAGAGAAAGCCGCTCTCTTTAGGTTAGTGAGGAAGGCGGAGCATTTCTTACTCCCTATTTCCTTCGGGGTTTGGTTATATATTTAGCCAATTTTTCACTCAATCATACCTTTGGGTGTATTGCGAAGCATCTGGAAGCTCCAAGTATAGGTTTTTCTGTTTCTGGTTGAAGATCTTGTTGAGTTTTGGGGGAGATTTTTCGGTATCGCTTCCTACCCCGCCATTACTCTGACGTCATCCTCCTTTTTTATTTTTTCTAATTTACTTTTAAGTGTTTTATGGGCACACTCTACAATGCCTTGACCCTGCAGATTATAGGAAATACTTGCCCTCAGGTCAATTTCAAAAGTCTGACAAAATGTAGTAAATGCTTTTACAAGTAATGCTCCCATACCTTTATAAATATTTTTACCCCATAGATTAACAGCCAATCTAGGGAGCATATAAGGCTAAAAAAGTCTAGTATGACCTTCTTTTTCTTCCCATTGTGAAAAATTTAGAGCTTTGTTAAAGAAATTACTTTACCCTAAGCCTCGCAGCTCAGTGACTGCTTCATGAGTGAGCCAAGAATAAAGCCAATGTTGCAGCTCCTGTATCTAAGAGTCCTCTGAATTTATGCCTTTGTATTCTTAACTCTATTTCAGGGGATCAGAGGAGCCAAATTCCCAATTTCCTCAGGGCCCCTTTTGCAGGATGTGGCCTCACAAGCATAATTAGTATCCTCTTCTAACTGCCTAAAGCAGCTGTGAGACAGATTCCTGAAATGAGTTATCAAGGTCCTGCTTAATTTTTCTCAATTCCTTTGTTTCACAAACCTGGGTACAGTTTTACACACAAACAAGACAATTTAGAGTACAGAAACAGAAGTATAACACCTGAGTTGCTATTTTGCTCTCAACTCAGAATACAAAAAATGCACTTTATTTACAAAACATCAGCTAAATTAGCGAGTCTTTAGGATTTACATTCCATTCTTTTAAATTTTAATGAGAGCTCCTCACAAGTTTCAATTTTAATGCAAAAATGTAGGAAAGAAACTATTTCATTTTTTCAATAAGAGCTGGCATTTTCAATTTTTTGCATGCAAGAACTTACCAAGTGTCCGTCAGTTGAAAAGTGGATTAAAAAGCTTTGGTACATATATACCAAGGGTCCCCAAACTTTTTACACAGGGGGCCAATTCACTCTCCCTCAGACCATTGGAGGGCCGGACTATAAAAAAAACTATGAACAAATCCCTATGCACACTGCACATATCTTATTTTAAAGTAAAAAACAAAATGGGAACAAATACAATATTTAAAATAAAGAACAAGTAAATTTAAATAAACAAACTGACTAGTATTTCAATGGGAACTATGCTCCTCTCACTGACCACCAATGAAAGAGGTGTCCCTTCCAGAAGTGCGGCAGGGGCTGAATAAATGGCCTCAGGGGGCTGCATGCAGCCTGCAGGCTGTAGTTTGGGGACCCCTGGTATATACTATGGAATACTACTCAGCCATAAAAAATGATGACATCGGATCATTTACAACAACATGGATGGAACTTGATAACATTATACTGAGTGAAATAAGTAAATCAGAAAAAACTAAGAACTATATGAGTCCATACATAGAGGGTACTTAAAAATGAAACTCAGAGACATGGACGGGAATGTAATGGTAATGGGGGGAGGGAAGGAGAAAGGAAAGGGAGGGGGTGGGGGAGGGTAGGGGCACGAAGAAAACCAAATAGAAGGTGATGGAAGACAATTTGACTTTGGGTGAGGGGTATGCAACATAGTTGAATATCAAAATGATCTGGAGATGTTTTCTCTGAACATATGTACCCTGATTTATCAATGTCACCTCATTAAAATTAATAAAAAAGTAAATAAAAAGAACTTAATTTAGACCTTAAAGAATCATATTTTAGACAATATCAGACAAAAACTAAACAGAAGCTAGAAACAGACAAAGCACAGAGAAAACGGGGATATCTGAGCACAACCAGACCAGAAAGATGCCTGCCTGATCTCAGTCAGGGCATTTTCTGACAGAGGGACTGAAGAATGGGACTAACAAAATCTTCCCCAAAATATGTCCTCTCGGCAGTTGCATGGTAAATTTTGTAGTCAGATCCACTAGAGGTTCCCTACCTAAATTTCCAGGCAAAGAATAAGAAAGAAAAAAAATAATAGGTCAGAGGATTGTTGCTAAAACATTAAAGAAAATCAAACAATAACAGGAAAAGCTGTAACTTCAATAGCTGAGTCTCCTAACCATTCTCAAATTTCATAGTTGTTGTAACTGGTGGCTCAGGTTGACCATGACAAGACTCCCCTACCTCAATTTTAGCTGAGCGGCTAACTAAGCAGCCAGAGAGAACTAGGAGCAGCCACACTGTCCCACATTTTTTGGCCTCCAAGCAGCTAAGTACAGCAACACCTGCCATAGCTGCCCCACACCACTGCCTTCTCAGAACTTTGCCTACTTGCTCACGTGTAGCAGAACTAACCATTGCCACCTCTGGGAACCGGGAGCAAACATCCTGAATATATCATGAAAAGTATTCTTACAAAAAGGTCTCTTATTTTGATCCTAATTGTCCCATAATTTATTACTCCTGACTATACTTTCCCTGAAAACTTTATTCACTTTGCACACTTGGGAAGTTCCATCACCTTCCTTTAGTTTAGTTTTCTCTTCCTCAGGATCCTGTTCAGGCACCACTTGCCGTGAACCAGCTCAGCTTGTAATTGTCCAAGTCCTGAGAGAGAATGGTGCAAAATGAAGATATAGACTAAAAGAGAAAAAGGATGGGTTCAGGAGGTCTCTCTGCACAGCCCATAGCTTGCAAAAGAAAAAACAAAAAACCCGGTCTGCTTTATCATATAGTGGAGAGCCATATGCAAATAAGAAAGTCTGTGATACAAAGTCACACATCTGAGGCATAAACAGGAATCCTCATAAGAGTGCATCACTTCCTACCATGCAACAGTCAAGGATGTGGGGAAGATCTTAGTCTTAAAAGGTGTGGGAAAGAGCTTTGTCTTAAATTAGGCCCTGGGCTATAAGAATTTTTTCAGCTTATAACCTGCCTGCCACACATGCAGAGATCCAGTTTCAGCAGTGAGCTGTATTTATTTCTTTAACAAAACATTGTTGAATATTATATTCCAAGTATTGCTTACTGCCAGGAATTAAGTAGAGAAGAAGAAAAATACCTGATCTCATATAACTTACATTGTAAGAAGAAAAGACAGAAAATAAATAATTATAGAAATTAATATAAATACAATATGAAGTAGTGACCAATTTTAACAAAAAACTTAAAGCAGGGAGCTAAAGAATGATTAAACATAGAGTGTTAAGAACAAGTATTGAGATCACCAACAGTTTACAATTAAGCAGGTGACAAAAAGGCAAATGATGTATTGCAATAATTTATAAAATTGATAGAAATACTTTAAAAAATAAACCTAGTATTAAGACATATTTTATTATTCTATTTTTGCCATTTTCAGGTACTTTAGTCATAACATCTTTGCCATGGACATGTTACCTGCCAAGCATTTTTGCCACATAATTAATTGGTCATAAGACAATATTGTCATAAAAAAGATAAAAAAATAAAATAACTAATTGACAGGTTTAATTTTTGTTGTTAATTGGTTTCCTCTTTTTTTCCAATCGATTAAATACTTGCATTTACTTTTATTTTTACAATAGATATAAATTATAACTAACCCTCATAATGGTCCATACATTGACTAGTAGATGCAGTAGTAGTGGTCATAAAATTGTTAGTATTTTTTCCAGGTAATGATGATTTGTCCCAATAGTGGGTTTCTTATTTTGAAATATACTACATTGAGAAGAGAAAGTGAGGCCAAGGGTCCTCTTTGAGGGCATAGAGTTGAACCCACATTTCCCATAGAACAAAGCGCTTGCATACAATCCACAAAATAAAATCAGTTATTTGAGCACCATTGCCGTGGGTCTACAGACATTTTAAACAGTCTTTTTAACTTATTTTTTTTTTCATGTTTCAGGCTGTTTTTAATATGCTTTTTTAATTTGTTGTGACTTTATTTATTTTTACAATGAAATTGCTGTCAATTAGGTGGTGAAAATATTTGCAGCAACAATGCTTAAGACAATGATGTCTATGGAAAAAATGCTACAGCAGAAATACTAGACACAAGTCTACCAACTTTAGCTAAGCATACTGTCTCATGTGAATCTGAAGAAAGCATAATAGCAGCTTGTTAGTAGTATTCATCCCTTCCTAGGTTGACAGGCATAAAATATGAATAAATATGTGAGTTCAAAGAGTAATTCTTATGTTTGTTGCTTTCAACATTTGTCACACTCCCTTACAAATTCACTGGAAAAAAATTTGTAAAAATAAAACTTGAGGTGAATTAAAGATAAAAGCAGAATACAAAGATTTATATGTATTATTGGAAACTCTGTTTATAATGTCCTGAAGCTCATGGGTGTAACATATTATCAATGCTCTGACTTGTGCTAATTTATAGTTTGCCTTAATGCTTCAGCATTAATAGGAGCCAATATAAAACCTTTAATCTGAAACTAAATTATCCTCAGCATTTAGCAGACTGGAGAGGGAAAGTATTATAAACAAAGAGAAATATTTCATTGATCAAATGACTAAAAAGATTATACTGTTTCTTTTGATAATAAAGACCAATTGCTGGCTGTTAAAAGTAGTAAGAGCAAACCCAACTTTTTGAATAAGTCACAATAAAAGGATTGGTAGGATTTTGATAGAGAGGAGGTATCTTTTATTTTTCTAGAAAATAGGATTTTCCTTGGATTGATGTTTAAATTCAAGGGATAGGAAGTAATTTCCCATTATTAAAGTGACCTAAAAACAAGTTATTAACTAATAAAACTTTAACTGATAGTATGTTGTAATTATAAAATTGACATATTAAGAAATTAAATATCAAGCTGTTGGTATCTTCTCAAAACATAATTAACATTGTCTCAGCTGTGTAGAAATCACTGTGGTACCAACTATAATAAGATATCATGAATTCTTGCAAGGATCTTTAGTCTAGTGAATTAGCAAGGGTGACAATAACTATAATATATAATATTGCAGATTTGGAAAGATATATGAACAAGATGTTATGGAAACCAAGTAAGTAGAATAGGGAATTGCTATACATCTCTGAAGAGCTCTTCTGAAATATTCCTTTATGACTATCATTAGCCAATGCAGAATTCAATTATAAAAATAATAATAAAAATATACAATGAAAGTAGTGGTGTTTAATTCAAGGAAGCTGAGAATGTTTTTCAAAATTATGTTTTCTATGTGGAGCACTGAGAAAGTATCTTCTTTGTTTCTCTCTATATATTTATTCTGAAAAGTTAATTTATTTTTATCTCAGTGAAAGCAGTCTTGTTACAAATTTGTTCTTTTTCAAGTTGGTTGGTAAAAGAAAAGGTTACGCAAGATCTACACCTAATGAAAAGTAAAGGCATTGAACACTAAATTTAATACTTATATTTAACTCTGCCTTGTCTTCACCTTTGTTTTATTTTTTTTAATTACAATTTCATTTATGTTATTTTGTGTATGTTTCAGTTTATCTACATTGTATTGTATATATCTATATTGAAATCATATATGAAATAAAGCTACAAAGTGATAAATGTACTAATTAACAAAACAACACATATGTGTCCATAAATGGAATGAAGAAGGCCAGTGGGTGAACAGCTGAAGGCATACCCAGAAAGTTAGATCATTAAGCATCTTGCACATGGAGCTGTGAACTTGTGCTTTATCCTAAAAATCTCAGAGTGCTTCTAATTATTTTTAACTGAAAGAGTTAGTCAAATTTGTGTTTTAGAAAATAGGCCCTGTATAATATGAGATTTTGCATTGGCTTTTGAAAGAAAAAGTTAATTTCCTAACATTAAACAAGATATCTTAAGACCCGAAATCATCTGTAACTTATTTAGTGCTGGGCACATGGTGAGGACACACTTCATATTAATTAAGTTAACTGATTACTTATTTAATGCAAGAGACCCATCAGAATGTAATCATGCTTTTGTGTCAAATATGTAGTCACTGGCAGAGATAATATGTTTCTACATATGTAGAAATTTAGGGATCGGGATCATATGCTGCATGTAAATACTTAAGAGAACCCAGGCATTAACAATTCTTGAACTGTGATTATGAAAATATCTATGCTTTTTTTTAAGATCTTGAAAGAGAGCTTTTGAAAATAAAAATGGATCAATTTTTCTTCATTTAGCAAACACTAATTCACATTCTGTGAGAAAGTTAGTTCTATCTAGCTTGCTTGAGATGATATGGCAAAAAATATGTATCTGTTCAAATTACTTCAGTGATGAGATTCCAAAAAAAAGAGAGTACTCTTTTATCTCCCAGATCACTCTAAAGTTAAATTGACTACTTAATTTTGTCATACAATGTTTTCTTTAAAAAAAATTGGCTCTGGCTGGTTGACTCAGTGGTAGAGTATAGATCCAGCTTGTGAAAATCCTGGGTTCAACTCCTGATCAGGGCACACAGGAAAGGTGACTATCTATTCTCTCCTCTTTCTCTCTCTCTTCTCTCTCTTTTTCTTTCTTCCCTTCTGTAGCCATGACTCGATTGATTTGAGCACATTGGTCCAAGGTGCTGAGGATGGCTCTGTGGATCTTCAACCTCAGGTGCTAAAAATAGCTTGATTGCAAGCATGGGCTCCAGATGGGTAGAGCATTGGCCCCAGATGGAAGTTGCTTGGTGGATCAGGTCAGGGTGCATGTGGGAGTCTGTCTCTTTATCTCCCTTATTCTAATTTAAATTAAAAAAAAAATGATTGATTTTATATATAGAGAGGAAACAGGAAGAGAGTGCAGAGAAAGAAACACCAATTTATTGTTCTGTTTACTGAATGATTCTTGCATGTGCTCTGACCAGGAATTGAACCCAGGATTTCCAACTTTGGTGTATCAGGCCAATGCTCTAACAACCTGAGCTACTCAGCCAAGGCTAATTTGCCCTATCCAAGATATAAAAATTGTTTTAAAAATAATTTTCAAACAAGATATATCTTCTGAAATAATTAAGACATATATTAAGGATTAAGCTTTTTATTAAATCACAGTGCATTTATTAACTGCACACATTCATTCTGTCTATACTATGAGTAATAAATACACAAAATTAAGTTGTTAATTAAAATTATAGTTACATTATAACATTTTATTGCAAAAAACAGTAGTGGTATAACACAGTAGTCCTCAATAGGTGGTTATTTTGTTCTCAGGGGACAATTTAGTGGTCAGATTGAGAAACCCTGGTATAGTAGAATATAATTTTTCTTGAAATTTTATAAAGGGCTAACTAATAAACAAGATAATGCCATCTTATTAATGCCATAAAGATTATTTTCAGTCCAACTATTTTTAGGAAGGTGACTTAAATATATTTTAAGATTATCAGAAGAATTTACAAGAAATAACATGTTGCTTTTGTTTATATTCATGAAAAACTAGATGCAGTTTAGCTTATATGGCTTAAATAGTTCTGTATGCTCAGGAAATTCTAAGTTCAGTGTCAATTTTGTATTAAATTGTAAGAACATGATTCAGATGTATTGTCATAAAAATTTGGAAGCTAAAGATTTAACTCATTTGACTTAATAGAAAAAGTTGACAATCAGATTAAATTTGCAGAACCATCTTTGTGATATAAAACACTGAGAAATAAATATGGAACATACCTTGCAGAACAAATTACTAGAAGTAAAAGTTAAGAAGCTATCAAGGCCCTGGCCATTTGGCTCAGCAGTAGAGGTAGAGTGTCAGCCCGGCGTGTGAAAGTTCTGGGTTTGATTCCCAGCCAGGGCACACAGGAGAAGCACCATCTGCTTCTCCATCCTTCCCCCTTTCCTTCCTCTCTGTCTCTCTCTTCTCCTCCTGCAGCCAATGTTCCATTGGAGCAAAGTTGGCCCAGGTGCTGAGGATGGCTCCATGGCCTCCACCTCAGGCACTAGAATGGCTCCAGCAGCAGTAGAGCAAAACTCCAGATGGGTAGAACATCTACCCTTGGTGGGCATACTGGGTGGATCCCAGTTGAATGCTTCCCCACTTCTAACTTTGGAAAAATCCAAAAATAAAGTTATCAAGATTTATATAATAAAATTCAATAACCATTTATTATTTTTAAAATAAGAGATCAAAATGTTATTTATTATAATTTTTTTTCTTTTTTCTTTTCTTTTTTTTTTTTTTTTTGTATTTTTCTGAAGCTGGAAACGGGGAGAGACCATCAGACAGACTCCCGCATACACCCGCCCAGGATCCACCTGGCACGCCCGCCAGGGGGCGACGCTCTGCCCACCAGGGGACGATGCTCTGCCCCTACGGGGCGTCACTCTGCCATGACCAGAGCCACTCCAGCGCCTGGGGCAGAGGCCAAGGAGCCATCCCCAGCACCCGGGCCATCTCTGCTCCAATGGAGCCCCGCTGCGGGAGGGGAAGAGAGAGACAGAGAGGATGGAGGGGGAGGGGTGGAGAGGCAGATGGGTGCCCCTCCTGTGTGCCCTGGCCGGGAATCGAACCCGGGACTTCTGCACGCCAGGCCAACGCTCCACCACTGAGCCAACCGGCCAGGGCCTTATCATTTATTTTTAAATAATGCAATATAATATGTCCCCAAAATTTTAAACTATCTTGAAGAGAAATATGAAACATAGAGGATAAAAAGAAATACTTTCCAGGTATTTAAAATGATAACCTGCTGGCTCTGATATATTATTCCTCTTTTTCATCCATAGAAAACTTTCAAAGTGGTAAAAATATTTTTTAATCATTGTGATTGATGTTTATTTCAATTTAGATTTAGTATCAATGCAAATTTATATAAATATCTCTTTTATAAAATTATTTTACTGTACTTGATAAAGGTCATTACTTTGACAAAGGTCTTATTGCTCATTATATTATGGTCTGTAAATGTGTGTATGTATCATAGGTATGTGTGTGTAAGACTTTTACTCTGAATGTATTTCAAGTGATGATTTCCAAAGATTAATCAGTAGCAATTTAATTGATTATTTCTTTATGTATCTAAGGGTAATAAACACTTTAATTCAGAGTTTTATAATAAATTACAGAGAAGTTTCAATTTTCAACTTTATATGTAGTGTATTGTAATTCCTAATCATTTGTTAGTCATTTATTACATACCATGCACCATGTCAACATTTATATCTATCATCACAATTTATACTTAACACTAACCATTTATGGCAGGTAACATAATAACCCTTTTTCGGATGTGGTAATATAGACTTGGGCATTTTAACTATGTTACTTTTTTGCCAGTGTGAAAGTCTTGCATTTCTAGTCCTTAGCTCTCTCAAAAAATGATATTTTTTATCCCTTAATACCTACCAAGTTCATGTTAAAGTACATTTTGAGAAAAAGAGCAATGAGATTTTTCACTGTATTGGACCAAAGGAAGCATCATGTGAAAATTAAAGATCAATATAATGGAAAATGGCAAATAATGCAATTCCTTGTGATGCTTTAACAGGCAGCATGTGAACAACATGGCTGTGTTGGCCTCCACTGAATGAGTCTTTCCTTCCTTGGGGCTTCTTTGCAGAAAATTATGGCTATAAAGTTGACAAAAGGATAAATGCTGTTGAGGCAGATTTTTCTGTACAAACAACATGTTCTTTAATTATATAGTTCTATAATGGTGCTCACATACTCGTGGCTCTCTTTCCATCTTTATTCTCAGTTTTTCTAAGTGCTAGAAGCCAAAGTTAGCAGGACAGATGCACCTACTCTGGAAATGATATTATCAGTGTGCTTCTCACAACAGAAACACTGCCGACAATTTCCAGTTCAAGGCTTGATTTTAAAGTATTCAAATGACATTTGTCTTACACATTTAAATTATTTATAGCAGGCTAATTTATTATTATTATTATTATTATTATTTTTGCATTTTTCTAAAGCTGGAAACAGGGAGAGACAGTCAGACAGACTCCCGCATGCGCCCGACCGGGATCCACCCGGCACGCCCACCAGGGGCGACACTCTGCCCACCAGGGGGCGATGCTCTGCCCATCCTGGGCGTCGCCATGTTGCGACCCTCCTGGGTGTCGCCATGTTGCGACCAGAGCCACTCTAGCGCCTGGGGCAGAGGCCACAGAGCCATCCCCAGCGCCCAGGCCATCTTTGCTCCAATGGAGCCTTGGCTGCGGGAGGGGAAGAGAGAGACAGAGAGGAAGGCGCGGCAGAGGGGTGGAGAAGCAAATGGGCGCTTCTCCCATGTGCCCTGGCCGGGAATCGAACCCGGGTCCTCCGCACGCTAGGCCGACGCTCTACCGCTGAGCCAACCGGCCAGGGCTAATTTATTATTTTTGATAATAATGGTTATTTCAAAATGGAGTTTATGGTCTCCATTTACTTTTGAATCATATAAATTTGGAAATGAAAAGAACCATGTGGGTAATCAATTTTAGGCTGTTAATTTTATGTTTTTGTACAGTCCCTTACAATTTGAGAATATAATAATAGATACGGAGTTCTCGCCAAACAAATGCACATATAACCTGGATTTTGTAGGTATTTTTTGGACATTACTGAAATGTATCTTTGAAATATCCACTGATTGAGAAACATTAATCTAGTCAAATCAAACTAAATTTAAACTAAAAATTACAGTTTCAGCCTGGCCTGTGGTGGCACAGTGAATAAAGCGTCGACCTGGAAACACTGAGGTTGCCGGTTTGAAGCCCTGGGCTTGCCTGGTCAAGGCACATATGGGAGTTGATGCTTCCTGCTCCTCCCCCCTTCTCTCTCTTACTTTCTCTCTCCTCTCTCTCTCTCTCTGTCTCTCTCCCTCTCTCTCTCCTCTCTAAAATGAATAAATAAAAAAATATAAAAATATATAGTTTCAGAAGATGTATATATTATATAAAATTAGCATTAAGTTTTAAAATGAACATGTATATTTTATTCCTATATTTTTCCTATTCTATTACAAATAATTGTACTATTATAAGCAATTATGACTTAAGAGGTAGAATCTTATTATATTTGCATAAACTTCACAAAACTTTCATATGGATTATAACCCTTTTTACTGGTCATTTTATTCTCAGACATTTATACTAACCTCCATTCATATCCACCGTCTGCTTTCTAAAAAGTGATAATGAAAAATAAAATAAAATAACATACATTTTTACATTTAGCATACATTTTAAATCTAGAAGAACATTTATTATATTCTGAGATTGAAATTATTTAAGTAAAGTGATCTTTTTATCATCTATAATATGTCAAACTGTTACATCAATTTTTTTGTTCCTTAAGTTTCGCAAGTGAAAATGATCAAGTAATACTTTTTAATATTAAACTATCTGTATGCCTTCAATGCTGTTTTAAGTTTATTATTTGCAAAAAAAGAAATTAAACTTTAAAAATATGATTAGTGAAATTAGAAAAGCAGAATAGGCTGTTATATAGAAAAATTTAAAAATATTTTTTATCCAGCTCAGGCATTGATAATATCAACAGCCACAATATCCCATCAATTTGTAAAGTAAATGTGTTTGGAAGAGAGAGAATTCTAATTTGCAAAACCATGTAAAACAACATAAATTTAAATTAATTTATTCTTTTGCTAAAATATATGAACATTATTTTAAAATATCTATATTCTAATCACATAGGCTTATAGTAAATATAGGTTTATAAAAATATAGGTTGCCAGTTTGAAATGCTGAGCTTGCCTCATCAAGGCACATACAAGAAGCAATCACTACAAGTGATGCTTCCTGCTTGTCCCACTTCTCTCTCTCTCTCTCTCTCCTCTCTCTCTCCTCTCTCTAAAATCAATAAGTTTAATCTTTTTTTTTTTTTTTTTATGGACAGTCTTTTTTTTTTTTTTAATTTATTCATTTTAGAGAGAAGAGGGAGAGACAGAGAGAGAGAGAGAGAGAGAGACAGAGAGAGAGAGAGAGGAGAGAAAGAGAGAGGGAAGGGAGGAAGGAGCTGGAAGATTCAACTCCCATATGTGCCTTGACCAGGCAAGCCTAGGGTTTCGAACCGGCGACCTCAGCATTTCCAGGTCGACGCTTTATCCATTGCGCCACCACAGGTCAGGCAATAAGTTTAATCTTAAATAAAAATAGGTTCCTTTTAAATATATGCTTTATTTTACTTTATTTTAACTTTTAAATATATATTATATGTGTTGAATGCACAAATACTGTGTTCAGGTTGATTGGTTTTGCATATGGTTATACTGTATTCATATAACTCTAAAAGTGTAATTTTTAAATAATAAAAGCTATTTAAGCCAATATTTTCTTTAAGAAATAGATTTCAGAAGAATTATATTACAAGTAAAAATGCCTGGTTTATATAATGAAAGGAGATCAGTTTTATTTCACAGGTAAGACAAACTTCATGTCCTTCTTCATTTGAAGGATAAAACCTGAATTAACTTCTAGTAAAATATCATTATTTAGTAACTAATATTGATAAAAGTTAAGCAGTTAAACTGGAAATTCTTTCATAAAATAATGTATACTTGCCAGAAATTTACCTTGAATGAGGATATTTTAGTAATAGAATATTTTCTAATAATTCTATATGAATAAAAGATTATCTCCAGCTTCAGATTCTTAACTCTAAGACCTCTTTTGGATTTAAATATTTTGAGGTAAACTCTGATTTTACATCTATAGCTTTTATGAGCAGATCCTAAGGAAAAAATTAATGGCTAATATTAATTGAGAGCTTTCCTGCTGTATTAAGGACCCGTAGCAGATTATCTTGTTTCATGTCATAGTCCTGAAAGATTGTAAGGCTGTAACGTTTTTGTTTCTTTATGTATTAGGAAACAGAAAAGGTTAGTGAAGCCATTCTTTACAAGTAACAGAAATGTATTTGAGTCAGAGAATTAATTTACTATGCACAAATAAGAGCAAGAATCTATCTGGATATCAGAAAGGGTCTGGAAAGCCATCAGAATAATCTCTTCATCCATTTGTGTGTGTGTGTGTGTGTGTGTGTGTGTGTGTGTGTGTGTGTGTACACAGAATTCACCTGCTATGCTCACCTATGGTAAAAAATAAAAAAATAGGTTACAACTGGAAGTTTTATTTTGTATTGTTTACTAAAACTCTATGTATCTCAATCTACATACAAGGACAGTACAAAGAATCACTTGTGGCTCAAGCAATTGTAGTCAGTTTATCAGTTTCAGGGAATACATACATGACTGGTGCATATCTTTGTGAAAGTATTACTTCCCAGTGTGGGAGTAGTGGCTTTAAAGATAACCAATAGGTTACCTTTTACACTGAACCTCTGGAGTCACATATAACAAGATGTCCAGGTCTGTCAAAAAACAGTGCCTTTATTTTTCTGGTTATGCATTAATACTCCTCATGGATAAAGTAGCATATATAAGTAGAAATCATTTTTGTACTAATTTGTTGTGACTTTTATGCTAAACTTTCAGTTAAAAAGTTGTATTTTGTTCTCTGTGCATGCTATTCTCTTTGGAGTTGAACACTGAACAAAATACAAAATTTTCTTTTCTCTTTGACTTTACTGAAAAAATATGTAAAGCAATACACAAACAAATCAAACTTAACTAGGACATTTCATTTGAAAAAACAAATAACTTCTTAAGACAACACAAAATAAAATAATGTAATATCTTGCTTTAACCTATTCTTTTAGAAGTCTTACAAAATGTTAATACACTACAAATTCAAATTGCATTGTAAACTGTCATATCTTGATCATGGCAGTAGTATTGCCTTTAAATATTATACAGGAAAACTGAAATTACCTAAAATAGTATCCAACAGTGCCTTCCATACTCCATTTTTTTCTTTGTATTTCTGTTTTTGGGGATTTTTTTTTATTGTGAGAAAAATGAGATATGCCCTCCTAAATATGTAACATTATACTGGACAGTACAACATTGCTAAGTATGCATATTGTTGTACAGTATCCCTCTGGAACTTATTCTTTTGCATGACTGAAACTTTGTATCTATTGAACAGCAACTCATTTCTAAATTCCCTCAGCCCATAGCAACCACCATGTCACTTCCTGCTTCTATGAGTTTAACTGCTTTAGAAACTTCATATGTCTGCGGCCGTACTACCTGAATGCGCCCAATCTCACTTGATCTCATGGAACCTCACATATGTGGAATCACATAGTATTTGTCCTTCTGTGACTTGCTTTTTTCACTTGCTATATATTGTAGTTCACCCATGTAGTAGGAGACAGAATTTCTTTCTTGTTAAGGATGAATATATTTTATTTTATGTATATATTACATTCCCTTTATCCATTCAACCATCAATAGAAGTTTAGAGTGTTTTTAATTCTTGGTTATTGTAAAAAATGTTGCAATGAAGATAAGAATGCAAATATCTCTTAAAATTCTGTTTTTGATTTTTTTGATAAAAACATTAAATGAATTGTTGGGGGTGATGTCAGAAAACTGGCGCCATGAGGAGCACTCCTGATACCTCTCCCCCAAATTTCAACAAGTTCTACAACCAGTGACAGAAAAATCTATCCTTGGAGCATCTGGAAGTCCCACACACTGAACACAAAGGCAGAGGCAGTGGCAACCTCATAGCTGGATTATCAGGTTGGTAATTCAGGAAGGAGATACTAGGAGAGAGGCTCCGGGAAAACGAACTCTTTCATTGTTAGAACCTGCAAACCCTAACAAGCCCCGAATACCAATGAGACTGAAGCCTAGTATATGACATCACCATAGAGACTCATCAACTGCAAATCTCTACCTAAGCATGCCTGGGGTACGGGGGCATAGCCTGGGGTACAGAGCCACTAACCAGGAAGAGGGAGATGAAAGAAAAAGGAAGAAGATAACCTCTCAAAATCAAGAAAAATCCACAGACTTTATCACTTTTTTTTGTTTCTTTCACCTTCTTGTCTTTATTATTTTTTTCTTCCACCTTAGTCTTTTCATTCTCTGTTCATCTTATTCTTTTCTCTCCATCTTGAACTACACTACCCATAAGTGTTATATTTCCCTTTTTTTCTTTTCTTCTTCCTTTCTCTCTATGAGGGTTACACTCCAAAATCCTTAACTCTCCTTTCTTCTTCTTTTTTGCCTTTTTCTTTTTCTCCCCCTCTCTTAATTTCTTCTTTTCTCCTTTACTTTTCCTCTCATTTGATCCTCACTCATGAACAAATTGTTTTATTTGGGACTCAAATTTTTTCTTTGTGGCATTTTGGGTGCTTTTTACTTTGCTTTTTAACTCATTAGCATTCCCCCCAACCCCAGCACTCCATTCTATCTAGGTTTTGTTCCACTTAATACAATAGTATTTTTCTCCTTCTTCTGTTTTCCTCTTATCTCTTTCATTATATCTCTCAGGTGACCATCATTTACAAGCAAATAATTTTATTTTTGATCCAAATTTTTTCCTTTTTTGCATTTTGTGGGTCCCTGCCTCCTTTTTGGCCCATTTAACACGTCTTCCCAACTCAGGCCCTCCATTATAGGTAGTTTTTTTTTTTCCATTTAGCACAATACAATTCAGTTTTTTATGGTATTTTCTCAAGGAGAAAGGGAAAAAAGGAAAAAAAGAAATAATAATTTATTTTTACTTTTTTTAACTTGTTATTTTTTATTAATTCTCATTAGTGTTATTAACAAAACCACCCTCAGATGCCATTAAGGAAAAGAAAATAGAATATCATGGATAAAAAAGACAGAGATGTAACACAGATAGATAAGAAAAAATCTATGGAGAAAAAATTTAATAGATTGAAAACCTTGGCATTAAATGACAGAGAATTTAAAATAGAATTTCTAAAAATACTCAGAGATATACAAGGAAACACAGAAAGGCAATTTAGGGAGCTAAAAAAGCAACTCAATGAACACAAAGAATATATTCCCAAGGAAATTGAAACTATGAAAACAAATCAAACAGAGATGGAAAACTCAATTCATGAACTGAAAAACAAGGTAAAAAGCTTCGCCAGTTAGGAGATAGGATTAGTGACATGGAAGACTAGCAACTTGAGGCACAACAGAGAGAAGAGAGAGACTCAAAAATTAAAAAAAAAAAATGAGAAAGCCCTACAGGAATTGTCTGAGTCCATCAAAAAGAATAACATAAGTATAATAGGTATATCAGAAGGAGTAGAGACAGAAAATGGAATGGAGAATATATTCAAACAAATAATAGACAAGAACTTCCCAAACCTGTGGAAAGAACTAAAGCCTCAAATTCAAGAAGCAAACAGAACACCGAGTTTTCTTAACCCCAACAAACCTACTCCAAGGCACATCATAATGAAATTGACACAAACCAACGACAAAGAAAAAATTCTCAAGGCAGCCAGGGAAAAGAAGAATACAACATATAAAGGAAGGCCTATTAAATTATCATTGGATATCTCTGTAGAAACTCTATAAGCTAGAAGACAGTGGACCCAAATATTTAAAGTCTGAAAGAGAGGAACTTTCAGCCAAGAATACTATACCCATCAAAGCTATGCTTCAAATACAAAAAGCAATAAAAACATTCACAGATACAGAAAATATGAGGAAATTTATCATCAGAAAACCCCCATTTCAGGAAATACTAAAGGGGGTTTTCCAACCAGATACAAAGAACAAAACAAAACCACAAGTAAAAACTCCACCAAGAACACAATAAAACCAAATTTAAACTGTGACAACAAAAACAAAAAAAAAAAAGGGAGGGAGAGGACAGAGATTAACAGTACCAAAGGACGATGGATTGTAGAAGCACTCATAAGATAGTGTACTACAATGAACATGGTAGGTACCCCTTTCATTACTTAATGGTAACTACCCATGAAAAAACCACCACAGAAGCATATGACTTAAAAAATATAGCAACAGAGGAAAAAAGTATGGATTACAACCAAACAAAAACAAATGATAGAAAAACAAAAGAGAAGACTCAAACAAGATACAAAACTAACAGAAAGCAATTTATAAAATGGCAATACAAAATGCTCTAGTGTCAATAATTACACTAAATGTAAATGGTTTAAACTCACAAATAGACACAGAGTAGCAGAATGGATTAAAAAAATCCAGCTATATGCTGCCTACAAGAAACACATCTAAGCAACAAGGATAAAAACAAATTCAAAGTGAAAGGCTGGAAAACAATACTCTAAGAAAGTAACATCCAAAAAAAAGCAGGTGTAGCAATACTCATATCTAATAATGCTGACTACAAGATAGCAAAAGTAATCAGAGACAAATATGGTCATTTCATAATGATTAAGGGGACACTAAATCAAGAAGACATAACAATTCTTAATATATATGCACCAAACCAAGGAGCACCAAAATATATAAGACAGCTACTGATTGACAAAAAAAAAACAAAACAAAAAAAAAACAAACTGACAAAAATACAATCATACTTGGAGACCTCAATACTCTGCTGAGATCTCTAGATCATTCATCCAAACAGAAAATCAATAAAGATATATTGGCCTTAAAAGAAACACTAAAGCAATTGGATATGATAGACATCTACAGGACATTTTATCCCAAAGTGACAGAGTATACATTTTTCTCTAGTCTACATGTAACATTCTCAAGAATTGACCATATGTTGGGCCACAAAAATAACATCAGCAAATTCAGAAAAATTGAAATTGTACCAAGCACATTTTCTGATCATAAAGGCTCAAAACTAGAATTAACTGCAAAAAAGAGGAAAAAACCCCACAAAAATGTGGAAACTAAACAACATACTTTTAAAAAAATGAATGTGTCAAAAGAGAAATAAGCACAGAGATCAAAAGATACATACAGGCAAACAAAAATAACAGTACAACATATCAGAATCTCTGGGATGCAGCAAACGTAGTAATAAGTGAAAAGTTCATATCACTACAAGCCTATATGAACAAGCAAGAGAGAGCACAAGTAAATCATTTACCTTCACATCTTAAAGAACTAGAAGAAGAAGAACAAAGACAACCGAAAACCAGCAAAAAAAAGGAAATAATAAAAATCAGAGCAGAAATGAACAAAATAGAGAACAGAAAAACTATAGAAAAAAATTAATAAAACAAGGAGTTGGTTCTTTGAAAAGATCAACAAGATTGACAAACCCTTGGCAAGACTCACTAAAGAAAGAAGTGAAAGGACTCATATAAACAAAATCCAAAATGAAAGAGAAATCACCACAGATTATCATAGATATACAAAGAATTATAGTAGAATACTATGAAAAACTATATGCCACCAAATTTAACAACATAGAAGAAATGGATAAATTCCTAGAACAATACAATCTTCCTAGACTGAGTTATGAAAAGCCGAAAGCCTAAACAGACCCATAAGCAGAGAGGAAATAGAAACAACTATGATAAACCTCCTCCAAAATAAAAGTCCAGGTCCAGATGGCTATACTAGTGAATTCTATCAAACATTCAAGGAAAATTTGATTTCTATTCTACTCAAAGTCTTCGAAAAAATTGAAGAAGAAGCAATACTGCCAAACACATTTTATGAGGCCAATATAACCCTCATACCAAAACCTGGCAAGGACAACACAAAAAAGGAAAACTACTGACCAATATCTCTAATGAATACAAATGCTAAAATACTAAACAAAATGCTAGCAAATCAAATACAACAACACATTAAAAAGTAATTCATCATGATCAAGTGGGATTCATTCCAGAATTACAAGGATGGTTCAACATTCATAAAATGGTTAACGTAATACACCATATCAACAAAACAAAGAACAAGAACTATATGATCTTATCAATAGATGTAAAAATGGCATTCAATAAAATACATCATTTTGTGTTTAAAACACTTAACAAAATGGGTATAGAAAGAAAATATTTCAACATAATAAAGGCCATCTATGATAAACCATCAGCTAACATCTTATTAAATGGCATAAAACTGAGGATTTTTTTCCTAAAATCAGAAACAAGACAAGGTTGTCCATTCTCTCCACTCTTATTCAACATAGTGCTGGAAGTTCTAGCCAGAGCAATCAGACAAGAGAAAAAAATAAAAGGCATTTATATTGGGAAAGAAGAAGTAACGGTTTTACTTTTTGAAGATGGTATGATTCTGTACTTAGAAAACCCCAAAGACTCCACAAAAAAGACTAACTGATAGAAACAATAAACCAATACAGTAAGGTCACAGGATACAAAATTAACATAAAAAGTCTATTGCCTTCCTATATGAAGCAATGAAACATCATAGAATGAGCTCAAAAAAAAAAATAACAACAACAACAACAAATCTCCTTCATGGTTGCAACAAAAAAAATAAAATATCTAGGAATAAACATAACAAAGAATGTAAAGGACCTATATAATAAAAACTATATAATAAAAAGCATTGTTAAGGGAAATAAAAAAAGATATAATGAAATGGAAAAATATTCCTTGTTCTTGGATAGGAATAATAAATATAGTCAAAATGACTATATTACCCAAAGCAATATACAAATTTAATGCAATTCCCAGCAAAATTCCAATGTCATTTTTTAAAGAAATGGAACAAAAAATCATCAGGTTTATATGGAACTATAAAAAACCCCAAATAGCCAGAGCAATTCTAAGGAAAAAGAACAAAGCTGTGGGTATTACAATACCTGACATCAAATTATATTATAGAGCCATGATAATCAAAAGAGCATGGTATTGGCAGAAAAATAGACACCAATGGAACAGAATAGAAAAACCTAGAAATAAAACCATACGCATATGGTCAAATAATTTTTGATAAAGGAGCCAACACACACAATGGAGAAAAAATCTCTTCAACAAATGGTGCTGGGAAAACTGGAAAAGCCACATGCAAAAGAATAAAACTCAACTAGTTCATCCCCTTGTACTAAAATTAATTCAAAAATGTATCACAGACCTAAATATAAGACCTGAACCAATAAATTACATAGAAGAAAACATAGGTACTAAGCTCATGGACCTTGGTTACAAAGAGCATTTTATAAATTTGACTCCAAAGGCAAGGGAGGTGAAGGCAAAGATAAATGAATGGGACTACATCAGACTAAGAAGCTTTTGCACAGAGAAACTGACAAAAAAACAAACACACAACTAACTAAATGAGGATATTTTCAAACAAGAGCAAAGATAAAGGCCTAATATCCAAAATATACAAAGAACTCATAAAACTCAACAACAGACAAGGAAACAATTCAATAAAAAAATTGGAAGAGAACATGAACAGAGACTTCTCCCAGGAAGAAATACAAATGGCCAACAGATATATGAAAAGACTAGAAAGCCCAGCGGTCATACGAAATGACTGCTGTTCTAGATATTATAAATTGTAATTAAAATGATTTGTGCAAAGGTGTCTGCTAATTCAAACTGAATTACCCAGGGCGGGCGGCGAGGATGCCCTTTTGCTTAGTGCCCCACGGGGTTTCCCCCTTCTACTTGCTTAATTGGTAGATAATTCTCAATTAGTGGAACTACAATGTTTCCGTACTTGCAACATTGAGAAAATCCTTTCTTGCCACAGTCAAGTCAATTAGTTTCTAACTTGAAGTTTAAGGACTGATAGTGTTCACATTTAATATTCATGTCACCAGAGGAATGCTCAAAAATTAAAGTTTCTCCATTTGAAACTGTTTTAATCCTTTTTGCATTTCGGTCAGCATTACTCTGTCGTTTTTTTGCATTTCTCTCCTGCCTTTGTTCAAGGGACTCATTTTGTCGAGACAGGCTTTTTTGTCTTGTATCTGATGCAAGCCTTTTTTCTCTATGCTCATCATTCTCATTTTGCCGAGAAAGACACATTTGCTCTGCAACTGAAGCAAGCCTTGTCTTTCTCTACTCAGTGGTTTCTTTTTGTCGAGAAAGCCGTTTTTGTGCAGCTTTAGCTCCTTTTCTCTCCTCTTCAGTGCTGTATTTTCTAGGAGGTATTCTTAAAAGAAATTACATTAAGACATAGTTTTTATGTAAAATAGATGATTGCCAATGCAAACAAATATTCACCTTCCCCCTGACCTGCTCAATTTGCATTCAGCCGTGGCAACTTCACCCCATTGGCTAGTACAGTTATGCAAGCAACCAATAAGCTATTGGCAACAAACAGACACTTAAGCCACATATAATAAAGATGTTCATCTTTTTTAGCTATTAGAGAAATGCAAATCAAAACTACAAGAAGATACCACCTCACACCTCTTAGGTTAGCTATTATCAACAAGAGAGGTAATAGTAAGTGTTTGAGAGGCTGTGGAGAAAAAGGAAACCTCATCCACTGTTGGTAGGAATATAAAGTAGTACAACCATTATGGAAGAAAGTATGGTGGTTCCTCAAAAAATTAAGAATAGAACTACCATACGACCCAACAGTCTGTCTACTGGGTATATACCCCTAAAACTCAAAAACATTGGTATGTAAAGACACATGTAGTCCCATGTTCATTGCAGCATTGTTCACAGTGGCCAAAACATAGAAACAACAAAAAAGTCCTTCAATGGATGATTGGATAAAGAAAAAAATGGTATATATATACTATGGAATACTACTCAGCTATAAGAAATGATGACATCGGGTGATTTACGACAACATGGATGGACCTTGATAACATTTTACTGAGTGAAATAAGTAAGTCAGAAAAGAACTAAGAACTATATGATTCCATACATAGGTGAGACATAAAAATGATACTCAGGGACATGTGGGGAGGGGAAGAAAGGGGGTGGTGGTAGAGGAAGGGCAGAAAGAAAACCAGGTAAAAGGTGATGGAAGACTATATGACTTTGGGTGATGGGTATGCAACATAATCAAATGTCAAAATAACCTGAAGATGTTTTCTCTGAACCTATATATTCTGATTGATTAATGTCATCCCATTAAAATTAATAAAAAAGAAAAACAAATAAAGAAACACCTCATTTCTTTTAATAATAGTGCAAAAAAAGGACACAGATGGAAATTTCTAGAGTGCTGCTTTAGTGCCGCTCTGGTATTTATGGCCATGACTTATTAAGTTGTATGTATGGTCTATGGATAAAAAAGTATTTTTATTCTTCATCTCAGTGCTTTCATTCTGATGTTAGATAGATAGCAACCTAACAGGTTCTATTTTGGTACTGTTTTATCCTTACTCTTTCTCTGCTCCTGTGGCAGCTTAAAACTGGTGGAACCTAATACCTCGTTCATTTTAAGATGCTTTTCTTTATTATCCCAAGTTAAATTTAATTAAAATAAATTTTAAAATAAAAATGAGAAAATTTATAACAACACCACAAAGAAAAGCTACTTATTATCAATATTATTTTATTGAATCTAACAGTACTTATATTTAATTATCCCTGAGGTTATTATTACTGTCTATAACACTGTCTGAAAATTAGTGATGCATCATTAAGGAATTTTAAAACTATATTCTGTATTCTTAGAGAAATATTTGATATAGTCTTTACCACAAATATTTAAAATAATAAAAAGTTTTAGGTTTAAATATATTAAAAATAAATAGCACAACTGATGCTGCAAGAATGGTGGTTCAATGACTATTCCTCTCTCCTGTCACTAGGTATGGTATGAGGTATAAAGTTTTTGTTTTTGTTTTTCAAAAGGCAATTTTCTTCAGAAGAAGTAAAATGTATGAATTCAAATAAAGGTTTCTTAGAAAAAATTGTGATTTTTGGGAGATTAGATATCCTGGACACACCATCTAGAGAGAGAATAATAATGAACTGGATAAACATCTGGTAATCAAAGTAATATAAATTCTTAAAATGTCAGCGAGTTACTATCTCAGCATGCATTATTTACCTATGGTTATGCATTACTGTGATATCACCTATAGACCAAAAGTCATTTCAGTGTTTCCCAAAATATATGTTTGAGAATAATAGAACAAATATCCAGACAAGTCAAACATACAAACAAATCAACACATCTAATACATACACACATGTATGTATTGGGCAAGTCCAGGATTTGAAACCGGTGATCCCAGATTTCCAGGTCCACGTTTTATCCACTGTGCTTCCACAGGTCAGGTTATAGGGAAAATTCTTAGCTGACTCATTTCACTTAGCACAGTGGTTCTCAACCTGTGGGTCGCGATCCCGGCAGGGGTCGAACGACCAAATCACAGGGGTCGCCTAAAGCCCATCGGAAATACATATTTTATTTTCCCATGGCTTTAGGCGACCCCTGTATTTTGACCCCACCTGGGTCGCGACCCACAACTTGAGAACCGCTGACTTAGCATGATATTCTCAACATCCATCCATGTTGTTGCAAATAATATTTTCATCTTTCCTATGACTGAGTAGTATTCCATGGTATACATGTGCTGAAATTTTAAGAACTAAAATAATACTGAAAAAAGTATGTTTAGCCCTGACTGGTTGGCTCAGCAGTAGAGTGTGACTTGGCATGTGGAAGTCCCAGGTTTGATTTCCAATCAGGGTACACAGGAGAAGCACCTATCTGCTTCTCCACCCCTCCCCCTCTCCTTCCTCTCTGTCTTTCTCTTCCCCTCCCGCAGCCAAGGCTCCACTGGAGCAAAGTTGGCCCAGGCGCTGAGGATGGCTCTGTGGCCTCTGCCTCAGGCACTAGAATGGCTTCAGAAGCAACAGAGTGATGCCCCAGATGGGCAGAACATTGCCTTCTGGTGGGCATGTTGGGTGACCCCAGTTGAGCACATGCGGGAGTTTGTCTCTCTGCCTCCCTGCTTCAACCTTTGAAAAAATACAAAAAAATTAAAAATTAAATTAAATGTGTTGTAATACATTTCTGGTTAAAAACTACACATCACATTGATTTGTTAAAGAAAATTGTGAAACTAGAATTCTTCTTGACTCATTCATATTTTTAATAAAAATATAGAATCCTTAACACTAAATTTAAGTTACTAAAATACATTCTAAATTATCTCATTTAGAAACAGCATATATTATCATTCTAATATCATTTTTCTCATATAAATATATACTTAGCCATTAGATCCAGTATATTTTAAAGGAAACTTTCTTTTGATTAACATAGCATGACACCATTTGCACTTTTGCTATACAACTTTGCATTATCAGTATAACACTATAAATTTCACGTATTTATGGCACAATATCAAGGTCATTTCTACATATGTAAGTCAAGTAGTCAAAAATTTGTTTCATTTTCCAAGCATATTGATTTAGGTTTTAAAATATTACTGGTTATATATAAATATGAAAAATTTAAAATAAAATAATTAAACAGGAGGACTTTCTCTAGAGGTTATTAGTGTTGTTCAACAAATTGAAAATAATTCACATTGTCTAAAAACATGAAAACAACTGAAGGATAGGGTAAAGAAGATATGGTACATATATACTACAGAATACTACTCAGTCATAAGAATAGATGGAATACTGCTCTTTGTGACAACAGGGGTGAACCTTGAGAATATTATGTTAAGTGAAATAAGTCAAGCCAAAAAAGTTAAGAACCATGTGATTTTACTTATATGTGGGATATAAAACTGAAGTACATAGACTGGTGGTTACTAGAAGAAAAGGGGTCTAGTGGGTAGGTAGTAAAGGGTGGAGGATTCCAAATATATAGTGACAGAAAATTAATTGACTATGGGTGGTGGGCATACAATGTAATATATTGATATGATCATATATCAGAGAAATGTACACCTGAAACTTATAAAATATTATTAACCAATTTCACCCTAATAAATATAATAAAAATTAATAAGAATAACTATCCATACTATATTGCAGAAATTATTAATAAATTTGTAAATATTTTTATGTTGAAATGTTGGCCACTGTACTTTGTACAGCACTGCTTCTTTGACATTGGAGAGGTAGGATTTGTAACTAACTAAGCAAACAATAATGAATATTGCCAAAAGAAGAAATGAAAGGTGAAACATAATGTGATTTGGAAATTTTTCTAGAAAACAAGGATTAAATTCATGGTGAATTGAACAAAATATATTTTATGTTCAAACACTAGAAAAATGAGATTAGAAGCTAGAATTTAAGAATAAAAGAAATTAGGTGTTGAAGTTGTAATGGTCTGGTATATTGTCCCCTACTGAAAAGAAATATATATTATATAAATAATCTTATCTTATTGATTTCTCTTGAATGATCACTTTTAAATGAACTATGTAGTCAGTAGAAATTACAAAATTATGACCTGTAAATAAAAATACAAAATAGATATGGTATGAAATCATTTTAAAATCCCTAGGAGACACATAAAGGCTCATAAAACAAGAAAATATAATGATAATAATTTTTACTAAGTATATCAGTATTTTTATTTATCTTAATTTTTTTGATACAAATACTTGAGCTGAGAACATAGAATCCTTAATATTTTAGTCCTGCAACAAGTTTTGTAATATTAATGTATTTTCCCACCATATATGTATATATTATATATATGTGAAATTTTCAATAATAATTCTTACCAAATAGTTTTAATTTCTTCAGTATCAGTGTACTGTGGATCATACAATATTACAGACCAATGATTAAGATCATAGCTAAATTATAGAACCATTCCAAAGAAAATGTATATGCTATCAAAATATTTTTTAAATATCATATTAAGAATACCTGTCTTCTTGCTACATTGAGGTACCTAGTTTTCACATATCACTGAATATTCTGCCAGACATTTTAATTATAAATACATATTTGCAATTTCTAATTCATTTAGTTCTTGTTTTTTTATTTTACCTTGTTTTTTTTTTTCTTTTTGCAATTACAGGATTCTGTTACAAACACCATTTTATCTTATTTTTTTCTCTCTTAAAATACTGATGAGGCCTGACTTGTGGTGGCATAGTGGATAAAATGTGGATCTGGAACATGGAGGTCACCAGTTCGAAATCCTAGGCTTGCCTGGTTAAGGCACATATGAAAGTTGATGCTTCCTGCCTTTCTCCCCTTCTCTCTCTCCCTCTTTTTCTCTTTGTCCTCTCTTAAAATGGATAAATAAAATCTAAGAGAAAAATGTTAAATAAAAATTTAAAATTTTTTTTAAATACTGATAAATTTTTCTAGATCAATAACATAGTAGTTCAGTTAAAGAAGACCTTCAATAGCCCATTTGCTATTGATATTTTATTTTTTAATTTATTGAATTTATTAGAATAAAATTGGTTCACAGAATCATATAGGTTTCAAATATATAACTCAACAAACCACCATCTATCTGCTCAGCACATCATGTGACCTCTCCCCCAACAATGTCTCTTTCTGTTCTCATTTTCCCCAACTCCGCCAGCCTCCACCTAACCACCAACCTCCTTTGTCTCTGGCCATCACCACACTGTTGACTGTGTCTATGGGTTATGTATATATGTTTTTTTGGTCAACCTCTTCACCTTACATCCAGTCTCCCCAACTCTCTGACAGCTGTCAGTCTGATATTTTAATACCTAGCCTGAGCATTCATAAAAAACAAACAAAAAAAACCCCAGCATAATCTATTGTTATAAACATAAACTGGAATTTCTGATGACTGAATCCTTAGCAAAAGCTGTTATGAAAACAATACTATTTCTGAATGAAAACCTGAAGAAAATGAAGCTGTTTCTTCTGAGATTAGTGAAACACAATCCTTGAATTCAGCCAGATAAGCAGAAGGTGTTCATGCGTGATTCAAATTTTCTGAACTCTGTCTCAGAATAATGTTAAAAAAAAAATCCTTTGATACTCTCTGTTGTATTTTCTGCAAACCTATCATTAAAAACATTTTTTGTAACATCATAAAAACCATTTTGTAAAGATTTTTTGGAGGGAATGTGTATCTTCTGATTAGCTAGTTGGTTTATATCTTCTGGGCTAAAATGATTTATCTATCGGTATATCCTACTTTATGGTGACTACTTGCAAATCCCAAATATTTGTTATCATTTTTGAGAAACTTTTTAACTTGCTTATAAATTATAATGCAATTAAAATTTTAATAAAACCCACTCTTATTTTCTTTTTGGCCTAATTTTTTTGTTACTTTTTAACCCTCTTTTATAAATTTTGTAAGTTATGTTAATTTTTTTATATTGAAGCAAGTTAAAAATAATATTTAAAAAAGGCAGAGGTTGTTTAATAAAGGCAGTTACTTTGTTTATAAGAGAGTAATTAAAAAGGTGGGGAGTTGACATTTTGGTATTAAATACCACATTTGGTAATTCCACATTTGGTATTACAACCATTGGTGAATTATTTGTTTTCTGAATGTGGCTTATGAGAACAGATGTTTGTGTATGAGGTATAGAGCTATGAGGTTTATAATGCATGAAGCTTGCCACAAGGAAAGCCTACGGTCAAGTTCTCCTGTCTCTTTTCTCAGTTTGACCCATATCTCTATTTAATATGATGCCAGTAACCATGATAACATTCCTTGGTTTTAAGTATAAGAAAATACCAGCTAGGGCTCACTCTACATAATCTGCTCTGGACTTTGAGTTTTGTGTTTTTCCAAGTAGTCACATTCAGGGACAAATGATATTGAGTGCATGACATCTGGATGATAAAGTGCTTGTAGCTCATGGAATTGGTCACAGTTCTCAAACCTTTTGCAAAGAACAGAGCCAGAGATATGTAGGACTTAAAGAGAAAGTATAGTAGGAATTATACTGATATTTCCAGTTTAATTTAGAACTGTGGGCTTTTCTATTTTATATATATATCCTATAATTTTTCTCATACAATAAAAATCTTAGTTACTAAACAGTAATGCAATTATTTCTTTGATATGCTTATTTTAGAATTAAGATATCATTAATTCCAACAATTTTACTGAAAGTTTTTTAAGGTTTTTATTGAATCAGTTATTTTTATCCAAAAATTACTATGCTTTCAGGTCATCACTGAAAAATTCTCTTCATGATGAAGCAACAAATTCAGATTTATCTGTTTAATTTTGCTCATGGTTTATAGGGAGGGCTTTTTTTCTACCTGGATTTAATTTTATTTTATAATCATAAAACTTTTTTACATGCTTCTAATGCCAAATCTATGAATAGAATATATTCAGAAAAATATAGTTTCTGTTTTCTAATTTTCATTTCTCTCCTCCACAAAACCATTTTATTCACTTCAAGGCTTATTTCTCTATCTTAAAAATAAGCAAATTGAAACAAGATTTTATATCTCAAAATAATTTTTTCATAAATATTTTTTAATAACTAAAATACTTAAATTTCTTTTATTATAACATCAGAATGCCATGAAATTTTATACTTTCTTTATATGACAATAATTCAGAAAAAGGAGATGTGAGATTATGAGGATTATAAAGGTAGATATGTTATACAGAATACATCCAATAAATTAAGAAAATAAGTAATTAAATGCCAAAAATAAGTCCAATAAAACTAATAAATAACCACAATTACATTGTTTTGATGTAAAATTAAGGATTGCAAAACTTTAAGATTTTTTTCATATGTAGTTCATGAAAGTCTAGATAGAATATCTTAATAATCAAATGTTAATGAGATAATTTGCCATGTTTTCACACATATATATGCTCATAAATAAAGAAAATAAAAATAATAAATGGAAGTAGAAACTAAAAAAATAATTTACTGTGTGTACATACATACAATAGAAAGAAAGGAAGAAAGAAAGAAGAAAGAAAGAAAGAAAGAAAGAAAGAAAGAAAGAAAGAAAGAAAGAAAAAAAGAAAGAAAGAATTATTGAAAACCAAAGAAAATTTTCTGTAAATAATATGCTTTATATATAAGTTTCTGCAATATTTATTAAATATAGACTGAATATATGGCTCTGATATTCTTAGCATCGAAAGGAAAGGGAAACACCTGATTATATGTAAAATTTAGTATCATTATCTTAAAAATTAATATCACTTGCTCAGAAGCAGACTTTTGCTGGGCTTGAGTACATGGTATCTCACTAAAAAATGTGAAAGGTAGTACATCTGGTACCATTACCGTCATCACAATAAACAGTCAGTACCTCGTGAGCAGCATTTGGAGTGTTAAAGGTGAGGGCATTAGGCTATTATGATAGCAATTACTGAAATTTGTAGAAAGAGTGTAGACTTAAAAGTTCTCATACACACAAAAATAATGGTAACTATGTGTGGTGATGGATGGTAACTAGACTTATTGTGGTGATCATTCCATATATATATGAAGATTCAACCTATCGCTAATGGAAAGCAGTATTTTTGACCTACGGCTGAGAATCTTTGGTTGGGAGACTGCAGTTGGGAATATGAAAATACCGTCTTCTATCTCAGTTTGTTGAATCACATACAAAACCCATGGATACAAAGAGCTGACTGCACTTACTGAAGAAAATCCACAAGTAAAGGAAATGCATAGTTCAAATATGTTGTTCAAGGTTCCTCTGAATATTTAACCTTTATGTTGCACAGCAGAAACTAATATGTTATATGTCAAGTATATCTCAATTAATTTAAAAAGGGGCAAACAAAGAGACACCAAAATGAATGAATACAGAGAAAAATACCACGTGAAGGACACAGCTGGAAAGTGTCCCTCTTCTAAAAGCTGAGGGGAGAGGCCTCAGGAGAAACTAAATCTGCTGATAAATTTATCTTGAAACTTTATTCTCCACGAAAAAAATTGATTAAGATAAAACAGGGATGTTTGTGTCAAATAGAAATATTTTGAGGAAGAAAAATAATCTAGATTTATATTTTAACATTACTATGCTTAACAATATTACTCTACCAACTAAAAAATCCTTAAGAGCCTTAAAGAATTGAGAAAATATAGAAGTATTCTACTATTACATTCTTATTTAATGAAGACTCTAAGTTTCAGAGAAATTGTTACTACACATTAAATTTGTAATCATAAAATCAGTTTAAAGTATAAATTTTTTAATTATAATTTTTATCAGACCATGCATGTACCAGAAGAATCTGATTCTTATTAAGAGGGTAATATGTAATCTAATAGCTTGCATTATTTCTGTGAAATATCAAAATAAATCAGAACCTAAATATTCATAATCATAATTTCAAAGTTAGTAAAATAACTTTGCATGTAAATGAATCTTATTTTGATGCTCACAACAACCTTGAAATGTAGCATAGTTGATCCTATTTTTTAGATTAGTATCAGAGAATCAGAGTTTCTGTGGCTTATCCTAACTCTCTTAACTATAACAGCGATAGAAAGAAATTCATAAATTTTTATGAATTATGATCTGAGGGGTAGAAAAACATATAATTATAATATAAATATTTTTTGCTCAATACAAATTCACCATATATACAGGGAATTATAAAGGAAACTAATCATTTCTATGACTGGTTAATTATCCAAATATTCTAGTCATTTATTTATTGTTATAAACATTTTACATAATGAATAATATCATATGATAACTCACTGAAATTTGCCTGAATTAGCACTACTTTAGAAGGACATATACTTTATGTTTAATTTGTTTTATTTGAGATATTTGCTTATTTGGTTGGCTCTGTGAGAACTATTAATAGTTTTAATGACATGAGAATTGTTAACAGTTATAATAATAGTAAGCTCTATTAGTAATTATTATATATACCTGTTATAAAGAAAAATCATCTTAAACAATGTATGCTGAATGGAAATTTTTACAATGTTATTTTCTATTTGTCTCTATTAGAAATTCTTATTGGCAATTTAAGAGGTCAAATAAGAACCACTGTGAAAATGCTTTAAAAAATTACTGGTACATTTCATTATATACATATCGTATTAATAAAGTGCAAGGATTTTTTGAACTTTAATAAATGCTACACTTGTTTTTAAAATTTACAATGTCCCAATCATGATGTATACAGTCTGATTAAGAATTTCTTTATTGAACTCAGAATAAATATTGTTTCAAGAGGAGAGGCTAGCAAGTGCAAAATCCCTGAGGCAGAAACAAGGCTGGAACTTTCTAGGTGCATATGTTAACCTAAAGTGACCTTGGAATAAGAAGTGAAGAGAGGAGGTATATGCGGTATGATTAAGTGGTGAATTTAGTGTGTGATTAAATTAAATAATTTAATACCTGATTAAATGAGGATGTCATGTAAAATGTTTTGAAAAGTGTCTAATATAGTAAATGTTGGATAAAAAAAAAGAATTTCTTTATTAGTAGAATATAAAATGCATTTAAATGAATGCTTTTAAAAGTAGTCTTCTGCCTAAAATATGGATAATTTTCTTCCAGCTTAAATTATTCCCAGCTTTTTTATTCCATGTATTCTCATCTTTTCCTACAATTAAATCCTCATTAACATAGTTCTTGGTTCCACGTATCAACTTTGGAATCAAACAGATGTAGTTATAATTATGGGATCTGATTCAACCTAATTATGTGAGTATGGTAAGTCATATCTTTTTTATGATTCACTTTCTTCTTCTGTAAAATTATTACTTTTAAAATGTCCCACATATTTACTGTAAAAACTCATTTAGTGTATGTAATAAATATATTCCAAGTTATAACTATAACCATTATCATCATATTCATTATAGTAAGAGTAAAACATATTAATGTGAAATTACATTGAGTAAGATTAAACAATAAAACTACTGTGTCTTTAATAGTTATTGCTGTGGAGAGCAAGAAACTGTTTTACCTCCTCATATACAATAGAGTTATGTCTTGAGAAAAGAAAATCATGACAGAGAAAGAACCAACTTCCAAGTTAACTGGAGTTTTGAAAGAATTTTTTCACTTACAGTTATATGATTGAAGATTTCTGCTCCTACCTGCTTGTCAACTAGAGTTAGCCTTTAGGTTCTATAGACATCCCATAGTTCCTTGACACATGGACATCTTCAACTTGGCTGCTTATTTCAACTAAGCAGCTATCATCAATCTGCTGTGATGGAGTCTTATAGCACATAACCTAATACTAAGGGAGAAACATTCTTCCCCTTGCCACATCGTATTGCTTAGCAGATGATCACAATGCCCCTGCACACTCAACAAAAGGTAACATAAAATTGTGAATACAGACATAAAAATCATTCAGATCACCTTGGGGTCTTCAAAAGATCCAAATGAGCATAAGTGTGATTATAAATGTAGGCAGTGATGCTCCTCCTAGCATTAAAAAAAAAGGATACTAGAAAATGTTCTTTTCTTTTCTTTCTTTCTTTCTTTCTTTCTTTCTTTCTTTCTTTCTTTCTTTCTTTCTTTCTTTTTTTTTGTTTACAGAGACACAGAGAGAGGGACAGATAGGAAGAAAGAGAGATGAGAAGCATCAATTTTTTTGTTGCAGCTCCTTAGTTGTTCATTGATTGCTTTCTCATATGTGCCTAGACTGTGGGGCTACAGCAGACGTAGTGACCCCTTGCTTGAGCCAGCAACCTTGGGCTCAAGCTGGTGAGACTTGCTCAAACCAGATGAGCCTGCGCTCAAGCTGGAGACCTTGGGGTTTCAAACCTGGGTCCTCAGCATCCCAGTCCAACGCTCTATCCACTGTGCCACCGCCTGGTCAGGTTAGAAAAAGTTCTTAAGAGATAGAATCAGTAAACTGCCAATCCTCCGGGGCATTGATCTGTTGCGACCAGAGCCACTCTAGCACCTGCAGCAGAGGCCAAGGAGCCATCCCCAGCGCCCGGGCTACCTTTGCTCCAATGGAGCCTCGGCTGCCGGAGGGGAAGAGAGAGACAGAGAGGAAGGAGAGAGGGAGGGGTGGAGAAGCAGATGGGCGCTTCTCCTGTGTGCCCTGGCCGGGAATTGAACCCGGGACTTCTGCACGCCAGGCCGACGCTCTACCACTGAGCCAACCAGCCAGGGCTGATAAGTGCTTTTTAAAAAGATTTTTTATGCTCACTTTGGCAGTACATATACTAAAATTGGAACAATTACAGAGTGAGAACAAGAGCTATAAAATATTGACATGCACATTCATGACCTATCATATACTTTTTTTTTAAGTGAGAGGAGGGAAGGTAGTGAGATAGACTCCTACATGCACCCCAACAGGGTCCGCCGGGAAACTCCCATCTGGGGCCAATGCTCAAAACAACTGAGTGACTCTCAGTGCCTGAAGCTGATGCACTTGAACCAACGGAGCTTTCCTCAGAGTCTGGGATTAATAATCGAATCAATCAAGTCACTGGTTGCAAGACAGGAAAAGGGAGAAAAGGGGGAGAGGGAGAAGAGAAGCAGGTGATTGCTTCTCCTGTCTGCTCTGACCAGGAATCAAACCCAGGACATTAATATGCCAAAATAATGCTCTATCTACTGGGTTAACCAGCCAGAGCCATACTTTTCTGATGATAGTTAACAATACTGTAATGTATCTTTATAATTTGCAGAGGACTGAGCTTAAATTAATCTTCATATGCTCTCACACACAATGGTAAATATGTAGAGGTGATAGTTACATTAATTTGTTTGATTGTTATGATTTTTATGATGTACACATATATTCATAACATCATGTTGTACACATTAAATATATATTTACATATTTTTTTTTAAATTTACTTGTTCTTTATTTTAAATATTGTATTTGTTCCTGTTTTGTTTTTTTAATTTTTTTTTTTTTTTATAATTTTATTTTTTTAATGGGGTGACATCAATAAATCAGGATACATATATTCAAAGATAACAAGTCCAGGTTATCTTGTCATTCAATTATGTTGCATACCCACCACCCAAAGTCAGATTGTCCTCTGTCACCTTCTATCTTGTTTTCTTTGTGCCCCTCCCACCCCCTATCCCTCTCCCATTCCCCCCTCCCCCCCGTAACCACCACACTCTTATCAATGTCTCTTAGTTTCACTATTATGTCCCACCTACGTATGGAATAATACAGTTCCTGTTCTTTTCTGATTTACTTATTTCGCTTCGTATCATGTTATCAAGATCCCACCATTTTGCTGTAAATGTTCCGATGTCATCATTTCTTATGGCTGAGTAGTATTCCATAGTGTATATGTGCCACATCTTCTTTATCCAGTCATCTATTGATGGGCTTTTTGGTTGTTTCCATGTCCTGGCCACTGTGAACAATGCTGCAATAAACATGGGGCTGCATGTGTCTTTACGTATCAATGTTTCTGAGTTTTGGGGATATATACCCAGTAGAGGGATTGCTGGGTCATAAGGTAGTTCTATTTTCAGTTTTTTGAGGAACCACCATACTTTCTTCCATAATGGTTGTACTACTTTACATTCCCACCAACAGTGTATGAGGGTTCCTTTTTCTCCACAGCCTCTCCAACATTTGCTATTACCTGACTTGCTAATAACAGCTAATCGAACAGGTGTGAGGTGGTATCTCATTGCCGTTTTGATTTGCATTTCTCTAATAGCTAAAGAAGATGAGCATCTTTTCATATATCTGTTGGCCATTTGTATTTCTTCCTGGGAGAAGTGTCTATTCATATCCTCTTCCCATTTTTTTATTGGATTGTTTGTTTGTTTGTTGTTGAGTTTTATGAGTTCTTTGTATATTTTGGATATTAGGCCCTTATCTGAGCTGTTGTTTGAAAATATCATTTCCCATTTAGTTGGCTTTCTGTTTATTTTGTTATCAGTTTCCCTTGCTGAGCAAAAACTTCTTAGTCTGATGTAGTCCCATTCATTAATTTTTGCCTTCACTTCTCTTGCCATTGGAGTCAAATTCATAAAATGCTCTTTAAAACCCAGGTCCATGAGTTGAGTACCTATGTCTTCTTCTATGTACTTAATTGTTTCAGGTCTTATGTTTAGATCTTTGATCCATTTTGAGTTAATTTTTGTACAGGGGGAGAGACTGTAGTCCAGTTTCATTCTTTTGCATGTGGCTTTCCAGTTTTCCCAGCACCATTTATTGAAGAGGCTTTCTTTTCTCCATTGTGTGTTGTTGGCCACTTTATCAAAAATTATTTGACTATATATATGTGGTTTTATTTCTGGACTTTCTATTCTGTTCCATTGGTCTGAGTGTCTATTTTTCTGCCAATACCATGCTGTTTTGATTGTCGTGACCCTATAATAGAGTTTGAAGTCAGGTATTGTTATGCCCCCAGCTTCATTCTTTTTCTTTAGGATTGCTTTGGCTATTCGGGGTTTTTTATAGTTCCATATAAATCTGATGATTTTTTGCTCTATTTCTTTAAAAAACATCATTGGAAGTTTGATGGGAATTGCATTAAATTTGTATATTGCTTTGGGTAATATAGCCATCTTGATTATATTTATTCTTCCTAGCCAAGAACAAGGTATATTCTTTCATCTCATTATATCTTTTTCGATTTCCCTTAACAATGGTTTATAGTTTTCATTATATAAGTCCTTTACATTCTTTGTTATGTTTATTCCTAAGTATTTTATTTTTTTTGTTGCAATCGTGAAGGGGATTATTCTTTTGAGTTCCTTCTCAGTTGTTTCATTGTTGGCATATAGAAAGGCTATTGACTTCTGTATGTTAATTTTGTATCCTGCGACCTTACTGTATTGGCTTATTGTTTCTAGTAGTCTTTTTGTGGATTCTTTGGGGTTTTCGATGTATAGGATCATATCATCTGCAAAAAGTGATACCTTTACTTCTTCTTTTCCGATATGGATGCCTTTTATTTCTTTGTCTTGTCTGATTGCTCTGGCTAGAACCTCTAGTACCACATTAAATAAGAGTGGAGAGAGTGGACAACCCTGTCTTGTTCCTGATTTAAGGGGGAAAGCCTTCAGTTTAGTGCCATTTAATATGATGTTAGCTGATGGTTTATCATATATGGCCTTTATCATGTTGAGATATTTTCCTTCTATACCCATTTTGTTGAGAGTCTTAAACATAAAATTGTGTTGTATTTTATCGAAAGGCTTTTCTGCGTCTATTGATAAGATCATGTGGTTTTTGTTCTTTGTTTTGTTGATATGGTGTATTACATTAACCGTTTTACGTATGTTGAACCATCCTTGAGATTCTGGGATGAATCCCACTTGATCATGATGTATTATTTTTTTAATATGTTGTTGTATTCGATTTGCTAGTATTTTGTTTAGTATTTTAGCATCTGTATTCATTAGAGATATTGGTCTGTAGTTTTCTTTTTTTGTGCCATCCTTGCCTGGTTTTGGGATGAGGGTTATGTTGGCCTCATAAAATGTGTTTGGAAGTATTGCTTCTTCTTCAATTTTTTGGAAGACTTTCAGTAGAATAGGAACCAAGTCTTCTTTGAATGTTTGATAAAATTCGCTGGTATAACCGTCAGGGCCTGGACTTTTATTTTTGGGGAGGTTTTTAATGGTTTTTTCTATTTCTTCTCTACTGATAGGTCTGTTTAGGCTTTCTGCTTCTTCTTGACTCAGTCTAGGAAGGTTGTATTTTTCTAGGAATTTATCCATTTCTTCTAGGTTGTTGAATTTAGTGGCATAAAGTTTTTCATAGTATTCTACAATAATTCTTTGTATATCTACAGTGTCCGTGGTGATTTCTCCTCTTTCATTTTGGATTTTGTTTATATGAGTTCTTTCTCTTTTTTCCTTGGTAAGTCTTGCCAAGGGTTTGTCAATTTTGTTGATCTTTTCAAAGAACCAGCTCCTTGTTCTATTAATTTTTTCTATAGTTTTTCTGTTCTCTAATTCATTTATTTCTGCTCTGATTTTTATTATTTCCTTTCTTCGGCTGGTTTTGGGTTGTCTTTGTTCTTCTTTTTCTAGTTCCTTAAGGTGGGAAGTTAAGTGGTTCACTTGGGCTCTCTCTTGTTTGTTCATATATGCCTGAAGTGATATGAACTTCCCTCTTATCACTGCTTTTGCTGCATCCCATAGATTCTGATATGTCGTATTGTCATTTTCATGTATCTGTATATATCTTTTGATCTCTGCACTTATTTCTTCTTTGACCCATTCATTTTTTAAAAGTATGTTGTTTAGTTTCCACATTTTTGTGGGATTTTTTTCCTCTTTTTTGCAGTTGAATTCTAGTTTCAAGGCTTTATGATCAGAAAATATGCTTGGTACAACTTCAATTTTTCTGAATTTCCTGATGTTGTTTTTGTGCCCCAACATATGGTCAATTCTTGAGAATGATCCATGTACACTGGAGAAAAATGTATACTCAGTCACTTTGGAATGAAATGTCCTGTAGATGTCTATCATATCCAGGTGCTCTAGTGTTTTGTTTAAGGCCACTATGTCTTTGTTGATTCTCTGTTTGGATGACCGATCTAGAGCCGTCAGCGGTGTATTGAGGTCTCCAAGTATGATTGTATTTTTGTCAGTTTTTGTTTTAAGATCAATAAGTAGCTGTCTTATATATTTTGGTGCTCCTTGGTTTGGTGCATATATATTAAGAATTGTTATGTCTTCTTGATTCAGTGTCCCCTTAGCCATTATGAAATGGCCATTTTTGTCTCTAAGTACTTTTCCTGTCTTGTAGTCAGCATTATCCGATATGAGTATTGCTACACCTGCTTTTTTTTGGATGTTATTTGCTTGGAGTATTGTTTTCCAGCCTTTCACTTTGAATTTGTTTTTATCCTTGTTACTTAGATGAGTTTCCTGTAGGCAGCATACAGTTGGATTTTCTTTTTTAATCCATTCTGCTACTCTGTGCCTTTTTATTGGTGAGTTTAATCCATTTACATTTAGTGTAATTATTGATACTTGTGAGTTCCCTATTGCCATTTTATATCTTGCTTTCTGTTAGTTTTGTGTCTTGTTTGATCCTTCTCTTTCGTTTTTCTATCTTTTGTTTTTATTTGGTTGTATTCCATACATCTTTCCTCTGTTGCTATCTTTTTTATCTCATGTGCTTCTGTGGTGGTTTTTTCAATGGTGGTTACCTTTGAGTAATGAAAAGGGTCCCTACCCTGTTCATTGTAGCGAACTATTTTGTGAGTACTTTTGCACTCCATCGTCCTTTGCTACTGTTAATGTCCGTCTTCTCCCCCTCTTTCTTTTTGTTGTTGTCACAGTTTAAATTTGGTTTTATTGTGTTCTTCTTGGAGCTTTTACTTGTGGCTCTGTTTTTTTTTGTTCTTTGTATCTGATTGGAGAACCCCTTTTAGTAATTCCTGGAGTGGGGGTTTTCTGATGATAAATTCCCTCATCTTTTCTGTATCTGTGAATGTTTTTATTTCTCCTTCGTATTTGAAGGATAGCTTTGATGGGTATAGTATTCGTGGCTGAAAGTTCCTCTCTTTCAGGACTTTAAATATTGGGGTCCACTCTCTTCTAGCTTGTAGAGTTTCTGCTGAGAAATCTGATGATAATCTAATGGGCCTTCCTTTATATGTTGTATTCTTCTTTTCCCTGGTTGCCTTGAGAATTTTTTCTTTGCTGTTGGTTTGTGTCAATTTCATTATGATATGCCTTGGAGTAGGTTTGTTGGGGTTAAGAAAACTTGGAGTTCTGTTTGCTTCTTGAACTTGAGGCTTTAGTTCTTTCCACAGGCTTGGGAAGTTCTCATCAATTATTTGTTTAAGTATGTTCTCCATTCCATTTTCTCTCTCTTCTCCCTCTGATATACCTATTATTCTTATGTTATTCTTTTTGATGGAGTCAGATAATTCTTGTAGGGCTATCTCATTTTTTTTAATTTTTGAGTCTCTTTCTTCTTCTCTCTTTTGTGCCTCAAGTTGCTTGTCTTCTATTTCACTAATCCTCTCTTCTATCTGACCTGTTCTATTAGCTAAGCTTGTTACTTCGTTTTTCAGCTCGTGAATTGAGTTTTTCATCTCTGTTTGATTTGTTTTTATAGTTTCAATTTCCTTGGACATATATTCTTTGTGTTCATGGAGTTGTTTTCCTATTTCCCTATATTGCCTTTCTGTGTTTTCTTGTATATCTCGGAGGATTTTTAGGATTTCTATCTTGAATTCTCTGTCATTTAGCTCCAAGGTTTCCAATATATTAATTTTTTTCTCCATAGATTTTTCCTCATCTAGCTGTGTTACCTCTCTTTCTTTTGTATCCATGATATTCGATTTTCTCTTCCTTAATGGCATCTGAGGGTGGTTTTGTTGATAGTATTAATGAGATTTAATAAAGAATAAAAAGTTAAAAAAAAAATAAAAAAATAACAAATCGAAAAGAGTTGTTTTTTTTAAAAAAAATTAATAATGAAATAAAGAAAAATAAAATAAAATAAAAATTTTTAAAAAAGGAAATTATTCCCCCCCTCTTTTTTTCCTCTCCTTTCCTCTCCCCTCTTTCTTGAGAAAATCTTGTGGTGGACTGTGAGTTATAACAAACAATGCCTGTGATGGAGGGCCTGAATTGGGGAAAAGTAATAAAGGGGCAAAAAAGAGAGAAAGAAAAAAGAAAAAAAAAAAAGAAAAAGGAAAAAAAATAAAAGAAAAAAGAAAAAAAAAAGAGCGTATGGACCCACAAAAAGCAAATAAGGAAAAAATTTGGGTCAAGAATAAAATGATTAGCTTTTAGGTGTTGGTTTTCTAAGAGTTATGATGAGAGGAATAAGAGGAAAATCGAAAAATGGGGGGACAAATTAAAAACTTACTATTGTATTTAGTGGAACAAGAACTAGATAATATGGAGAGCCAGGAATGGGAGCACTGCTAGTGAGTTAAAAAGGTGAAGTAAAAACCCCCCAAAATGCCACAAACATAGGTTTGAGTCCCAGATAAGATAATTTGTTTGTTATTGAGGTTTGAATGAGAGGAGATGTAAAGGAGAAAGGAAGAAACTACTATAGAGGGAGAAAAGAAAGAGAGAGAGAGAAAAAAAGAGGGAACCACTAAAAGAAGAAAAAAGAAAGGAGAGAGAGAGAGAGAGTTAAGGGTTTTGGAGTGCAACCCTCATAGAGAGAAAGGAAGAGAAGAGAAATGATAATGGGAGATGTAACACTTATGGGTAGTGTAGTTCAAGGAGAGGAGAGAGTAAGACCGGTAGAGAGTTAATCGGCCAAATTGGAGGAGGAAAAAAAAGTCTCAAGAATGAAGATAAGAGAAACAAACGAACAAATATAATAAAATGGGATAGGTTATAAAGTCTGCAGATTATTCTTGATTTTGAGAGGTTATCTTCTTGCTTTTTCTTTTCTCTCCCTCTTCCTGGTCGGTGACTCTGTACCCCGGGTTCTGCTCCTTTGGCACGCTCAGGTAGAGGTTTGCAGTTGATAAGTCTCTATGGCAATGTCATGTATTGTGCTTTATTCTCGTTGGGAGTCGAGGCTCATTAGCATTTATAGGCTCCGACAGTGAGAGAGTCCGTGTTCCTGGAGCCTTTCTCTTAGTCTTTCCTTCCTCAATTAGTAGCCTGATAGTCCAGGTATGGGGTTGCTGCTGCCTCTGCCTGGATAGTAAGAGGCTCAAATTGCTGGCAACTCCCCACTCTATTTCCACTCAGCACAGGGCTCTGGGTAAGGCTCAGTCAGTCAGAGCTGCTAGCATAATCAGGCGGGCTTTCCGCCCACTCGAAGACCTCTGGCTCTGCCACTCTATCCGGTAACACAAGCGGGTGCCCACTTCCGGGGCGCTTGGAGGAAACTCTCACTCACTGTCTGCAACCAGGATATCCGGCCAGCAGTCTCACGCTCTGAGTGAAACCCCCAACCGCAGGGAAAAGTTGCAGCGTTGGAATTGAGTTTCGCTCCGTCCCCGTGCGCGGCTTTTGCAAGGCGCTGGGGCGGCCCGAGATTCCGCTTTGGCCCACACAAAGGCCCCTGACTCTGCCCCTCTCTGCGATAACACGGGCGCGCACTGCTGAGGCACTCGGAGGAATCGCTCACTCCTTAACTGCGCGCGCAAACCAGGATATGAGGCCGGCCGTGGTTCCCTCTGAGTGAAACAGCCTCCAGCACGGAAAATCTCCACCGTTGGGATTAGTTCTCACTCCCTCCCGTGTGTGGCTTTCCCAGGGCGCTGGGGCTGCCCAGAGACTCTGTCCTCAGCCCACAGAAAGGCCTCTGACCCTGCCTCTCCGTGGGGCAACACGGGCACCCACTTCCGCGGCTTAGGAAGAAATCTCTCTTCCACTAACTGCGCACCGACCAGGAGACCGGGTAAAATGGCCGCTCCGCTTGTCTTTCTTTGTTTGGGTTTGGCGCGAGTGTTAGCTTGTATTGCCCGGGTTGCCACAGGATCAGATTTTCCTCGGCTTGGATCTCTGAGCCACAGCCTGGTTCGGCTGCTTTTGCTGCGGGGGCCTGGATCTATTCACCCCCTTTGCCCGCCTCAGTTTCTATATTCACAATTACCAGAGAAAGCCGCCCTGTTTAGGTTAGTGAGGAAGGCGGAGCATTTCTTACTCCCTATTTCCTTCGGGGTTTGGTTATATATTTAGCCAATTTTTCACTCAATCATACCTTTGGGTGTATTGCGAAGAATCTGGAAGCTCCAAGTATAGGTTTTTCTGTTTCTGGTTGAAGATCTTGTTGAGTTTTGGGGGAGATTTATCGGTATCGTTTCCTACTCCGCCATTACTCTGACCTATTTACATATTTTTTATATGTGAAAGTATCTCAGTATAACTGCTAAAAATGGGTTGGTTGCTACTTGGGGTTTTTATATAGTCTTCAAAATATCACAGATTATTTATTCTAAAAATTAAACTCCAAAAACTGAAGACATAATTAATATTCACTCTATATAAGACATTTGATGTACTATTCTTTTTTAAATTTATTTATTGATATTATAGAGTATGGGAGGGAGATAGAGAAAAAAAAGAGAGAGAGAAAGAAACATCAATTTATTTTTTCATTTTTTCATGCATTCTTTGGTTGTTCTTTTATGTGACTTGATTGGGGATTGAACCAACAAATTTGTCACATTGGGATGATAATCAAACCAACTGAGCTACCTAATTAGTCAGGGCTTTGATATGCTTTTCTGAATCTGTTTACTGAAAAAAAATTTAGTTATAATCAATAATTTTGATTACTTAAAAATACATATCTAGTTTTTATTTTTCTTTGTATGTGATATCATTTTCACTGAAGTAATGATAAAATGCTTACCTACTTAATATTAATGTTAATAGGAAAAATACAGGTACTATTCAATTTTCTATGAATGGACAATTTTATGTATTTTTATGTATTCTGAGATTATACTATAATTTGTAATGGGAAGATTCTTGTTTCATTTTGATGAGCTCCAGTAAGTAAGCTACAACTCAGAATTCTAGGTATACATGATGATAAATTTTTGTTTTACAGAATATTTTTGAAAACTTAAAACATTAAACAACAGTCGAGAATTCCTGCTAATATTGCATTATCAAGTGCATATCTGTTTTACAAGCATAATTATGAAGCTTGTTTTTAAATCTTTAGTGCTCTAAAGTAAAGAATCTAAATTAGAATGAAGATAAAGTAAAATAAACTAATATTCTTTCTTGTTGTTGTTTTTTTCAAAAGTGCTACATGTAGCTAAGTGGTTCTTAACCAATGATTTTTTCCCCAGAGAACATTTTAATTTCTCTGGAGATACTTTGATTGTCTCGACTGTGGAATAAGGATGCTATTGGTATCTAGTGGTTGGAGGTCAGGAGTGATGCTAAACATCTTATAGTGCACAGTGCAGACCTTCTGCTCAAAGAATTATCTGCCTTAAAATGTGAGTAGAATGATAAACCTTGCCTGAAGATTTAAGTGATTAAGGAAGATACAGTTTTACTCTACACTTTTTATGAACAACTTAAACAAAATGTCCAAATTAGTCAAACAATTTCTGTAAAATAGTACTATTTTGTAAACATGTCACAGTTAATTTTGCTTTTTTCCCTAACTTATGCTACAAATTCCCAAAGATTATACAGAAATTTTAGATTTCTTAACATAAATAGCTGAAAGAAAGTGATGAAAAAATGCATATGTGCAATGTGAAGTTTGATGGTTTATAGAGTCTAAGAGTATATAATATATGTATATATTATATATAAATTATCTTTTTTCTCTTTTATATATACATTAGAATTATATGAAAGTGATAAAGTAAAATCTTTAGCATCAGATAATAGTGCTAGCAATTTGATTTCTGTAAAAATAAGATCACTCAATTTTCCAATATTATTTTTCTTATAAAAATGTTGTTAAACTGTTGCTCTAACACTTTAATTTGATGATATTTATTGTGTTGCATGCAGATAATATTATGGAGGTTGGATAGAAAAATATATGATTCCAACCTGGATAATTTAAACTTCCAAACATGGTTGGTCATTTGAAATTATGACTAACCTAATTTTTCAAATAAACAAAAGAAATTATAAGCTACTTACAGAAAAACAAAAAGGAGTTATTACTTTTTAAATTCAAGCCACTAGCATTATAGGATGAGCTTTAGAAGAGTCAATTTAGGCATAGATGTATTTTCTTTTTGTTTATAAAATACTACTTGCAGAAGATCAACTAATGAACTAGCTAATTAGATCATTTTGTTTTGTATGTGTATGTGTGTAGCTAGAAAAATGGCCAAAATTGTATTTTTAAAAATTTGCAATAGTCAGTCTATGTAATAAGTTAAATAGTAAGACTTAAAATTGTTTGTCTAATTATATTACAGAGATTGAAAGCAAATACCCATTCTCAAATTTAAGGAGATGATTGATTCTCTCCCAGGAAACAGACTCATCTCAGCCAATTTCACTGCAAGTCATTAGACTATGATCTAGAAAAAAGCTCTCTGTAACTGTTATAGACATTTGAAATTGAAATTCAACCCTATGAAATTTTCATTGTCCACACAAGATAAGGAATATATATATATATATATATATATATATATATATATATATATATATATATATATATATATTCTTTTCTTTTTTTTTCCAAGTTGAGAGGAAGGGGTATAGAGAGACAGACACTTGCATGCACCCCAACTTGAATTCAGCTTGCAATCTCACCCTGGGGCCAATTTTCTGCCCATTTGGGGCCATGCTTGCAACCCAGCTATATTTAGTGCTTGAGGTTGGAAGCTCCATGAGGCCATATTTAGTGCTTAAGACCGATGTGCTCAAACCAATCGAGCCATGGTTACAAGAATGGAAGACAGAGAGAGAGAAAGAGAAAGGGGAGAGGAGGAGTGAAGAAGCAGATAGTCACTTCTCCTGTGTGCCCTGACTGGGAATACACCCCAGGACACCCTCAGGCAGGGCCAACACTCTACCACCGAGCCAACTGGCCATGGCCAGGATTATATAATTTTAATTTTTCGCCTGATTTGAAAGAGAGAAACAGACAGAGAGAAAGAGATCAATAGAAAGGGAGAAACAGAAGTACCAATATGTTGTTTCATTTTGTACAAATACACTCATTGTACAGCTCATTGATTCTTGTTTATGCTTTGACCGGGGATCAAATCTGTGACCTCAGCCTGCTGGGACAGTGCTCTATCCACTGAGTCCCTTGGCCAAAGCCAATAAGGATACTTTTTAAAACAAAAATTTTAATTCGAGATCTCAAAAATAGTTCAGTGACCACCTGAACAATAGTAATGTCACCCTCTATTTTTTTCAACAGTTTGGAAGGTCTTAATTTTAACATATATATTTTTTTAAGTTGTTTATCCACTTTATTAAACACAAGCCATTATTCAGGTTGAGGAAAAGTAGCAAGAACAAAAAATACAGCCTGACCTGTGGTGGCGCAGTGGATAATGCATCGACCTGGAAATGCTGAGGTCGCCGGTTCAAAACCCTGGGCTTGCCTGGTCAAGGCACATATGGGAGTTGATGCTTCCAGCTCCTCCCACCTTCTCTCTCTCTCTCTCCCTCTCTCTCTCCTCTTTAAAAATGAATAAAGAAAAAAAGAAAAAAAATACATTTGTGAACAGTCAGGCATAGGTGTCAAGTCTTCAGAGAATGGCAATAAAAGAAAGCTCAAGCTGCAAGAAATCCATAGAAAACACATCAGAGTCTTGTTGCCTGCCAGGTAAAGAATCTTTCAGTTAAATTCTAGTAGATGCCAGCCTGTAGATACATACTTACTACAAGTGCTAGTAGGAAAACACTTGAGAGTTATCTTCATTCTGGTGAAAGTCGGTATTCATCTTAGTGATAAAAGATAGTGATCAGAATATCCAGACTGATTATTTTCAAATAGCTCTCCCACTTGCTAATTATATAGAGAAATAAATATTTTAACCTCACTATATTTCAGTTTTTTATGTAAAAACAGAATATAACTGTGTATCTGTGGTTTTGTGAAGAATTAATATGTGTAGCAATAACATTCTCTATGTTATCTATGATATTATTATTATGTTATATATTTTAGCATCTGATGTTAATCTCTAAAATTAGAGAAATCAAATATATTTTCATTTTTTTCCAAATATGTTCAAATATGTGTTAGTATAGGCAATGAAATGATTCTTTGGTAATAAAAAATAAAATGTATATAAATGATGCAGAAACCAAGACATGGAAATGTATGTAAGAATTCCGACTGTGAAATAGAATTCTAAATTCAAAGTCTAACAATTGTTTAAATTGAATTCCAGTTTTCTTCAGTGTAAAATGACTGTATATAAAACCAAACCTCTAAGTCATTATTATAGAACATTTGTTTCAATTAGTTTTAGCAACTCTAATTATTGAAATAGTTTAATTTTAATGAGTATTTAGAAAATGTGGTTATCTGCATTTTTGTTTACTTGTTTGCATTTAATATGAAGTTTCATTTTTGAACTGTGAGGTAGACATGGTGGATTGTCTTTCTCAATTTCCATTCTTCCCTCCCTTCTTAGAGAAGTTGAAAAGCTACAAATTCCTTTCTCATATTCTTTCGCAACTTTGTTTCTGGGTGAAGAAATAAATTGCACAAATTAGGAATGTGTGCATGATGCTTGGAGAATAAAAATGAAGCAGAGGCAAAAAAAAAAAAAAGAAATGATTCTTTACTCAAGAAAGGTTTTAGGAGTTGCTAATCTCAATAATTGAATAAGCCTAAATTAAATAAAACCTAATTATTATTTCCAAAAATAAATAAAAATTTTAAAACAATAACATTGGCTGTGACAATAATCTATAAATTATAGGATTCTAGTGTAAAGACTCTGGTCTTGGAATTAAATAGAATATAAATGGATTACAGTGTTCTGTGCTTTCATAGGTGTCAGTAAGAAAGAGTTCAGGCTTGACGAGGCAGTGGCACAGTGGAAAGAGCGTTGGACTGGGATGTAGAGGAACCAGGTTCAAGACCCCGAGGTTGCCAGCTTGAGCGTGGGCTTATCTGGTTTGAGCAAACCTCACCAGCTTGGACTCAAGGTCACGGGCTCAAGCAAGGTGTTACTTGCTCTGCTGTAGCCCCACGGTCAAGACACATATGAGAGAGCAATCAATGAACAACTAAGGAACTGCAACGAAAAATTGATACTTCTCATCTCTCTCCTTTCCTGTCTGTCTGTCCCTATCTCTGACTCCCTCTGTCTCTACCACAAAAAAAAGAGTTCAATATGAAATTCTAAATAAGTTCAAGAAGAATTTACATAAATTATAAATGAAGCATTAAAGGAATTATGAATAATTTGGTTACATACTTATATTTTCAAAAATTTTTAAAGAAAAATTGCTTGAATAAAAATTCTCTTCTGAAAGCAATCTCTATTGCCTCTGTTAGAGATAAAATATCAGGTCTACCAGAAAGTTCTGTCCGTTTCTATCACAACAAGTTTCGACATGTAAGCACGTTTATTTGGCGCATGTGTGCCTCTCTATTTTTATCACTTAATGTATACATACTGACGTAGCAAATTAACTAAAACAAAGTTGATTCATGTTAGTCTTATGTGTGAAGCGATAGTGTACCCATGACTACTAATAAAGTTCATTTACGCCAGTGTAATTTTTACGAATTTCAACAAGGAAGAAATGCTACAGAAGCATGTAGAAATTTATTGAGTGTTTGGTGAAGGTACGGTTTCTGATAAGACATGCAGAAGATGGTTCAAAAAGTCTGAAACAGGTGATTTTGACCTTTCTGATAAGCCACGTTCTGGGCAATCATCTTTGATCGATGACAAGGTTGTTAAGACCATGATGGGGCCCTGGACGGTTGGCTCAGCGGTAGAGCATCAGCCTAGTGTGCGGGGGACCCGGGTTCAATTCCTGGCCAGGGCACATAGGAGAGGTGCCCATTTGCTTCTCCACCCCCCACCCCCTCCTTCCTCTCTGTCTCTCTCTTCCCCTCCTGCAGCCAAGGCTCCATTGGAGCAAAGATGGCCCCGGGTGCTGGGGATGGCTTCTTGGCCTCTTTCCCAGGTGCTAGAGTGGCTCTGGTCGTGGCAGAGTGACCCCCCTGGAGGGGCAGAGCATTGCCCTCTGGTGGGCAGAGCGTCGCCCCTGGTGGGCGTGCTGGGTGGATCCCAGTCGGGCGCATGCGGGAGTCTGTCTGACTGTCTCACCGTTTCCAGCTTAAGAAAGAAAGAAAAAAAAAAGACCATGTTGGAGCAAGATCCTTTTCTGACAACATCAGAGATTGTAGAAAGGCTTAATTCAGCTCAGCAAACCATTTTGGGCCATATTTGAAAGATAGGATTGGTGTGGAAATATTCAAGATGAGTGCCACATGAATTAAGTTAGAAGAATTTGGATGATCGAGTCATCATATGCACATCTCTGCTTGCTCAGAACAAAATTGAGCCCTTCTTGAACCAGATGAGAACTGGGGATGAAAAGTGGTTTACCTACAAAAACATAGTAAGGAAAAGGGCATATTGTGAACCTGGAAAACCTAGCCCTTTCACCTCTAAACCAAATTTGACTCTGAATATGAGAATGTTGTGTATATGGTGGGACATTTGAGGACCAATACATTATGAGCTTTTAAAACTGAACAAAAAGCTCAATTCAGAGTACTGTCAGCAACTGGATAATTTAAAGACAGCAGTCCAAGAAAAGAGGCTGGCGATGTTCAATAGGAAGAACATCATACTGCATCATGATAATGCTAGGCCACATGCTGCTTTGGGGACTCGTTAAAAAATTGCAGAACCAGGCTGGGAAATTCTGTCGCATCCACCATATTCCCCGGACTTAGCATCCTCCGACTATCACTTGTTTTTGTCCTTACAAATTTTTTTTTTTTTTGCATTTTTCAGAAGCTGGAAATGAGGAGGCAGTCAGACAGACTCCCGCATGCACCCAACCGGGATCCATCTGGCATGCCCACCAGGGGCAATGCTCTGCCCCTCTGGGGCATCACTCTGTTGCATCCAGAGCCATGAGGCAGTGCCTGAGGCAGAGGCCACAGAGCCATCCATAGTGTCCAGGCCATCTTTGCTTCAGTGGAGCCTTGGCTGTGGGAGGGGAAGAGAGAGACAGAGAGAAAGGAGAGGGGGAGGGGTGGAGAAGTAGATGGGCACTTCTCCTGTGTGCCCTGGCCGGAAATCTAACCCAGGACTCCTGCACACCAGGCCAATGCTCTACCACTGAGCCAACCAGCCAGGGCCCCTTACAAAATTTTTTGAAGGGCAAAAAATTCAAAAGTGAAGAAGATATCAAACAAGAACTAGTTCAATTTTTCACATCAAAAGATAAAACATTTTCCAAAAATGGGATATACAAATTGTCCTCACACTGGCAAGAAATCATTAACAATAATGGCAATTATATTATTTAATAAAGTTTATTGACAGTAAGAAAAATTTGTATTTTGTTTTATTCAAAAAACGGACAGAACTTTCTGGTAGACCGTATATTATCCCAGTGGGATTATTTTAAATGAGCAGAATAATTATTGTGTATATAGAAATTATTAGTGGATACTAGACCCTGCAGTTCAGTAGAAAGAATGGTGAATTTCAATCAGAGTCAGGGTACATATCTGTGTGTTTTTCTGTATAGCAGTATGTGTTTAGAAAAGACAATTTATTTCTGTAAATTTTGTTCATGTTTTACTTAATACCTGATGAAAACAAGCTTCCAGGTATTTGTAAACATTAAAACAATGTCAAATATAAGCAATAATAATAATTTTTATTATCATTTTGCCATAAATAACCAGGAAAACCATACCACTGGCCCACTACCAAGATTATTTTTTAAATGTTCATCTTCAAATATTAAATGATAGTTATTAATTATTTGCAGATGAAAAAGATTGATGCAAATAACCTGATATAATTCATATTTTAGATAAATTTCACTTAAATGAGGAAGCAATATTTTTGAAATTTTAAAAGTGTTGAATATTTTATTTTTTTATTTAAGTTAATTCAAAAACTAAAAATACCTAATTCAAATTTAGACATTTTTGTATAACATCAAGTAGTAAGAAATAAAAAGACTTAAGGAAAAAGTGAAGTGGTCCCTGGGAATGAATAAACCATATCCTAAGAATATTGACCATTTTTGGAAATGATAATCTCAGTTAACTGAGCTTGACATAAATTGAATTTAGAGCACAGCATAGAAAAATAATACAGTAACTCTAGAAAAGCTATTATTCTAATAGATTCCTGTAAGTATGGCTCACCTATACTTTCTACTCTTGTTTTAATTAAAGTTCATCCTTTTCTCTTACACTAAATTCCCCTTTTCAGCTTAAGCAAGTAGGAATAAATTTTAGTTGTCAACAAATTAACTTGCCTCTGAGATAAAAAGACACTGACTTGTACAGTCTAAACATTTACAATTGAAGAAACTGAACCTAAATTATAGATTTACAGGTCACACTATTTGTCAGTGACAAAGGTGGTTTTGAACTCTGTTATGTCATTGCTGCTTCTTTGTCAACTGTCCTTTTTGTATGGTCTACAGTATTCTATTTTCCTTAATATTATTTTTCTGTTTAGACTCCTCATTTAGCTTTGTCTCCCCACCCTGAATAGATCTCATATAGCTTAAATATAACTGTACATTTTAGCAAACATAAATTCCTACAATTTGGTGAAGAGAAAATAAACCCAAAGCAAAACACTGCAAATATTTTATGCCTTCAATTAGAGGAATACAGTTTTAACTTTTTTTTTTTAAGTTAAAAGTGAGGAGGCAGACAGACATGCCCACCAGGCGGCGATGCTCTGTCCATTGAGGCATTGCTCCACTGTGGCTGGAGCCATTCTAGCACCTGAGGTGGAGGCCATGGAGCCATCCTCAGTGCCCAGGGCCAACTTTTCTCCAATGAAGCTTTGGCTGCAAGAGAAAGGAGAGGGAAAGAAGCAGATGGGCACTTTTTCTGTGTGCCCTGATGGGGGATTAAACCCGAGACTTCCACACACCAGGCCAACGCTCTACTGCTGAGCCAATTGGCCAGGGCCAAGAACAATACAGTTTGAAAAAAATATTTTTGAAATGTAGATTTTTTTTATTGACAATAGCAATAAATTCTACTTGGATAATGTAGTATTACATATTTACCATTACTCTTAGGTAGGAGATCTCTTTGAAATGTAAAAAAGAATTTGTATGATGTATAGTTTATTAAGTTCTAACAGAAAAAAAGTAGATAAAAAGATTCACTCATTCATTCATGTACAGTTTTTATCAATTTTCTTACAAGGAAAGACTACAGATTTAGGGTATAAAGAAAAATCCCCAAAACAAGCATTTTTAACACCTATTAAGATCAATACCTTCTAAAATCCAGCTGTGAATTTCTTTTAATTAGCTCACCACTCCGCAGAACATTATTTGCAATATTGCTTCTTGAAAATATTCTTGAATAATGTGGCTATGAGTATAATCAGTTGAGCATTGATTGATCTAAGTAGCTGAAAATTAAACGTGAATTCTGATGAAGTCATTTTATTTTGAGCTTTTCATACATCTTCCCTTAAATTAAAATATATATATATATATATATATATATATATATATATATATATATATATAAAACTCAAGTTCAGGTGGTTCACTGTCTACTTCATGACAATTCACATTTTTATATAATAAAAGTATTTTTTTCAAAATGAATACAAAACACAAAATTTTATTTTCTCACCTAGTGGTGAGAGAATTTTTTTTTTTATGTATGGAGCCTTTAGTAATTTTTTCTGATAATAGCTGAGCTGCTTTGTGAAGGAAAGTGAATAGGTTACTAGTGCTAATATAGTATGATGTTGCTGTAATTACTCATTATGAGATGTTATCTTCTCCACAAAAAAAATCACTTAGAGTATGTTCAGTTTTGGTAATAATTCTATTGTGGAATAACCAGAATGATGATCCAGAGATAATCTTTTCATTGTGAAATAGTATCAGTACATTATCAGAAATAATTTTTCACCATATTTTTATAATGTAATGAACATCTTCAGAAATTTAGTCATTGATAACATCATAATTTCAAATAATATTTCCATAAAATTTAATTAATATAATGGAACTATCTTTTTGCTTAGTTAAATGTATGGCAACCCATTTTAGTCACAGTATAGATTTCAGTTTTAGCTCTCATTTATTTTGTGTTAAAATAATATTTACATATTTAACTTTTTAAATATTTTGTAACATTTATTTTAGAGAGAGAAAGGAAAAAAAAGAGAGAAACAATGACTCTCTATTTTATCCATTTATACATTCACTGGTTGACTCTTGTATGTGTTCTTACAGGAGGTCAAACATGCAACTTTGGAAAATTGAGAGGACACTCCTACAAACTGAACTATTCAGCCAGGCCTACATATATTTGACTTTAAAATGTTAGAACATAAAAAGCTTTTTTATTTATTATTTTAATAGTTTATTTCTCCAACAAACATTTATTGAGGACAATATTATGTGTCAGGTAGTATGTTAGGCTCTGGAAATCAATAATTAATAATATAGTCTAGCTTTTAGATCCACAATTTTTTAGAGAAATAGAGACCATCTCATATAAATAAATAAAGTCTATATACCTATCAGGTGGGGTAAAAAAAACTGACTATAAAATCCCAGGCAAGAATGTAAAGAAAAGGGATCATTCATAAGTTGCTGGCAAGAAAACACACTGGTACAACCACTGTAGACATTTGCTTGGTTGTTTCTTATAAAATTAAACATGCAAGTACATTATAACCTAGCACATATATTACTGGAAATTTATCTCAGAAAAATGAAAACTTGTGTTCACTCAAGATTCTGTACACAAATGTTTGTGTAATTTTATTTCAGAATAGTAAAAAACTAAAAAACAATCTATATGTTCTTCAAAAAGTGAATAGTTGGACAAGCTGTAGTTCATACACAGTATGGTACACTATTCACCAACAAAAAAGGACTTACCATGTTTTTTGCTCCATAATATGCACCTGACCATAAGATGCTCCTAGGGTTTTAAGGAGAAAAAAAAATATTCTGAACCAAATTGTGTGTTAAAATAATAAAATATACCACAATAATATTTCAACAATGAAAACTCAACAGCAGTATTAACAAACATTAGCAGTGTTATTAACAAATGAGAAGAGACTTTAATGTTTAAATGCTCTTCTAGTTGTCTGGGAACCCCAGGAACTCATCATTGCTAAGTGTCAGAATTTAAGAAGCACAGTTGCTCACAATCACTGGTATCACTTTCTTTACCATTTTCATGTATGATACCATCTTTAGTTCCATCTAAGGCATTGCTAATGCCACATTTTTTGAATGATTGTACCACGGTTTCAGTCTTCATTGAGTGCCATGATGTTTTCACCCATTCACAAACTTGAGTGACAGTGGGTCTCTTCCTTCATCCAGTTGGTGTCAGATCATGATTACCAGCAGCCATTCATTTTTTCCTCTCTTCTCGCATAAAGACTTTAAACGGTTTGTTGATGGAAACATCAAGAGGTTGCAACTGGCTGGTAAGACCCCCAGGAATTACAGCTAGATGAGTCTTTACTTCTTTAAAGTTTTTTGTTTTTGTTTTGTGTGTGTGTGTGTGTGTGTGCGCGCGCGCACGCACGCAGAGCTTCAGCAGCTGCAGCACAGCCCTCCATTGCTGCAGCTCAGCCCTCCATTGCTGCAGCACACCTCTCACATCTGTCCTGGATGAGGCCAGATGAATGCACCCACACAACATAGCTCACCTTCCCTCCTGCACTGCATGTAACTGTGGAACCGGAACCAGGAGAGAACTCTGGAGATGCCAGGGTTCCGCACACCATGAATGCATGGGCATTTTCCCCTCTACTTTTGGGGGGAAAAGTGCATCTTAGAGCAAAAAATATGGTAACTATTGATTCATGCAAGAAATTGAATAAAATTTCAGGGAATTATGTTAAATAAAAAATTGATTCATTGCATTTATATAATATTTTTGAAATGAGAACAGATTTTGGTTGCAAGTGGGATGGAGAGATAGACATATTTATAAAAGAGCAATATGAGAAATCTTTGTGGCGATAGATTGCTGTCTTACTGAGGTAGTGGATATATGAATGTAGAGATATGATAAAATTGTATGAAACCAAATGCATACATACACTCGAGTATATAGAGAAGTGATAAAATATAAATAGGATCAGTGGATTATAATAATTTTGATATTTTGGTTGTGATATCTTTTTATAGTTTTAAAAAATATTCCTATTAGAAAAAACTGAGTACTATGTCTATGGGACCTTTCTCTATTATTTTTTACAACTACATTGTGTCCAGAATTAACTCAATAAAAATGTAATATTAATTGTACAATGAAATGTGAGAGTTGCTTTTACAGAAGTCTGCATAAGGTAGACTGGGGTTACAAGGATAATATAGTGCATGAGTGCAATGCTATAATGTGCAATTTTTCCATTGTTCATTAATTGATTAATTTATCCTCAGCATGTATTTATTGAGTACCTAGTAGCATACATTATATAACAGTGAATAGAACACCTAAGCATTCCTGGCCTCATGTTGTTTTTATTCTAATGAGGAGATTTAAACACTTAAAAAATAAAGTAAAATGTATATTAGATTATGAAAGTAATGTAATAAAATAAATCAGGTAATGAAATAAAAAATAAAGTAAGAAGGATGAGGTGGGGCAAGTAGCTAAATGATGTAGGGCCTTGTCAGTCATGGTTAATGCTTTAATATTTATTCTGAATGTAAAGGGCAATCTGGGAGAAAAATAGCATTTTAGTTTTATTTTTTTAGAAGACTAATCTAATTACATTAAATGTGCAAATCATTGGTTTAAAGTTGGATATTTTTTTATTAAATTTTATAATTAACATTCATATAAGACACAAAACCTCATGGATTCCACCTGGTGTTACCTTCTTTTCACAGCAAACTTAGCAAAAAAAATACAGGAGTAGGTAAAAATAAAATGAATTATATCAATTCGGAGGCTAGTTTGTGGATTTGGAGGCCAAAAAAATCTGTTTTTTAACACTAGTTTTACCTTTTCCTAATTACATGATCTTCAGTTTTCTCATTTATTAAGTGATAATAAATTTAGTTTATAGGATGTTATGACTATCAAAGGAGACAATGAAAGTGTTTTAAATTATTAAGGTATATATACATTAAAGTTCTTATTAGAACAAATAGGAAATTTGATGTACTTAACGCTACCTGTCAAATTCTTTGTAATGAGTTTTTTCATTTGAAAGTTATATTGAGGTATTCTAACTTTCTTCCTTACTTCTTCCACCATCTTGGTAATGCATGTAAGGTTGGTGGGCAATCGGGAAAGGTCACATGAGGAACCAGACCTGGGAACTTTGGCTAGAACCACCCACACCCATGAGTGCCAAAAGAAACTTTCCAGGAGTCCTTTGGAAAAGAGCAACTGTCCATCAGCCAGTGAGATTTTGCCACATCATATCAACTCGCTTTCACCCTGCCAACCTTATAAATTACCCCCAAATGAGAAAATTCATGAAACTTCTCTGGCCCCTGTCTCCCAGACCAGAGAACCTTATTGGGAGGGATGGGCTGTACTAAATAAAGCTTTTGCTATTTCATACATCATGGTTATACCCTTTCTTCTTCCTCAGTGGGGAAAAATACTTTACATTTGGTGTCAATATCCAGGAGGAGTTGAAGCCCACTGGGGCTGCTCCTCTCCCTTTTCCTTCCAAGGAAGAAACAGGACTTACAACCTTCCACTCACTTCAGCACACAGCACACGGTGCAGTAAATCCCCTGCCTCCAGCCTCCAGCTTCCCCTCAATTCTTTCTGCAGAGACTCCCTGTCTGCAATCGCAGCTGTGGTAGGGACCTCTTATCCGTTCTGAGTATAAGTGTGCCTGAGGAGACATCCTGATCACTTCCACTTTACTTAACCACCTGATGGCCAGAGCTTGAGTTGTGGGATGCCAATTTTCATCTCTGACCACTCTGAGGACTGAGGGTGGCCATAGAGGCACAGGAATCTAAACCTGATCCAAAAACACTCCTGGGGTTGCCTTATCTGAAATATCTCCCTCCCTAAAGAAGAAGAAACTGTTCTGTGGCCAGGCCACAGAACCCACTGAATAATCAAACCAGGTGGTCTCTTGAAGGGACTTTCAACTTTAACATCCTCACCAATTTAACTATTGCCAAAAGAACTGGGAACTGGTTGGAGATCCCTTACATTCAGGGCTTCTAGTACTTGTGCTCCTGTCCTAATCTCTGTGCCACCTGTTCTACAGCTCAGGCCCGTTCAGGCCAGAGAAACCTCAGCTAAACCCTCCACTTTTGATCTTTCCTTCTCTACCAACCCCCAACTCTCTTTCCTTCCTGCATAGCTCCCTCTGTCTTATTAAGCTCCTCCCCTGTTGGCCAGGGGCCCCTCCTTTCTCCACTGTGTTCTTAAGCCCCTCCTCCATCAGGCCACCCTCCACCAGGCATTGGTCCTCATGCTGGTTTGCAGGGCTCCTGACCCCATGGCCCAACACCAGTCTTCTTGCAGAAAGGAGTGGCCCTGTCCTGCCTCTGGCTCCAGTGTTTCTGGCTGGATCTGGGTGCCAGGCTCCCCAGAAGCCCCCTTCTTCTTATTCTCACCCCCAAACCCCTATCTGAGACCTGTAAACATGATATTGAAAGTTTTTAATGGTTACAGCTAGAAAAAGTTTGAGGCTACTCACCAGGCCTGCATGCAGCAGAAGGTAACACTCCAAACACAGACTCTTGTGGCAGCCCTGAGGCCAGCAGAGCAACAGGGGCAAGGCACAGGAGTTGCTCAAATAATTGATACTTTGCAAATAAATTTAAATATAATGTTTCAGTATTCCTAGAATTTATGTAAATATGAACCATTCAAGATAGTGGGTAAATATTAAGTTTGCTGGAGAACTTCTCAGATTAGACTTGGTTTATTTATTTATTTTTCTGTGTAAAGTTGAAATGGCAGAATGGGTAGTGTTAAAAACAATTTAAAACGGACATCAGTGACATTGATTAATACAATTGTATAGATTGCAAGTGTATATTTCCATTATACATTATCTGTATATTGCATTGTGTGCCCACCACATAAAGTTAAATATTTTTGTGTCGCCATATACTTAACTCCTTTTATTCCACCTGTATCCCTTTCCCTCTGGTAACCACCAAACTATTGCTGTGTCTATGAACCTTTTTTTGTTTCTCTTGCTTATTCATTTGTTGCTTTCAGTTTTGTATTCCACATATGAGTGAAATAATATAATTCTTGATTATTTGTAATTTATGTCACCTTAATAAATTGAATAAAAATTCTAATCCCACCGTGTAGTCAAACTATTGCTAACGACTTATTGTATGTTGCTCCAATGCAACAGAAAATATAGTTTATTTTCTTTTAATGGGATTATAATATAAAATAATTTTGCAACCAGAGAAAAAAGATACTAGTAATAATGTCTATTAGTGGAAAAGAGTATGTGGATTCAGATCTTTCAGGGAACAATTTTCAAGTGATTATTATGTATTGGTCCTAGTGCATAATAAGACAATGAATAAGTTGTTCCATGAGTAAGCCAAACCTTAGTGAAAATTGAGCCTATTTAATTTCATAGGCTCTGAAATAAGACATTTTATAATTTTATAATATATATTAAATCAAATTAACCAAATACTTTGTATCAGCCTGTTACCCAAGAATTATTAAAGAGATTAGGTATACAGTTTTAAGAATATTTATATTTTCCTTATATAATTTATTAATTTTTCTCCTAATAATTCTGTGCATAAGGCAAAGGAAAATGAACAGTTCATTTTCTATTGTTTTTATTTATTTCTTTTAGAGAGGAGAGAGAGAAAGAGAAAAGAAGAAAGAGAAGTGGGGAGAAGCAGGAAGCACCAACTCCCATATGTGCCTTGACCAGGCAAGTCCAGGGTTTCGAACTAGCAATTTCAGTGTTTCAGGTCAATGTTTTATCTTCTGTGCCAACACAAGTCCGGCTGGTCATTTTCTATTTAAAACAGGAATCATTTTATTTTCAACAGTGTAGGCCCAGTAGTTGTGGCCACCATAGCTGCCAGGTACATTCAGGTTTTCATTAGTTTCAGGCAGATGGTAAGGAACCTGTGGAACCAAAAACTGGTGGGAAATTTCTTTATTTTAGCCTTGTACCCAGCAGAGAAGTAAAAACACAGGGCTCCAAAACCCACTCATTCAGAACTCACAAAGCTACTGACACACCCAGGTTTTCCTAGAATCAAAGGCCTCCATCAGGTCAGTCACCTCTGGTCCCCCCTATGTACACTGCCTTTCTCCTCTCTGCACACACTGGCTTCTCTCTCAATGCCCTGCCATTTTGACTTATTCTTATTCTTCCTTTTCTCCCTCCTTCTAAAAAACTACCTGGGCCCACAAAGACCCCTCCTCTAGCACACATTATCATAACAATGGCCATTTCTTTTTTTAAAATTTTTTTATTTATTTATTCATTTTAGAGAGGAAAGGGAGAGACAGAGAGAGAGGAGAGACAGAGAGAGAGAAGGAGGGAGGAGCTGGAAGCATCAACTCCCATATGTGCCTTGACCAGGCAAGCCCAGGGTTTCAAACTGGCGACCTCAGCATTTCCAGGTCGACGCTTTATCCACTGCACCACCACAGGTCACAATGGCCATTTCCAAGCAAGAAGGTAATTAGCAAAATCATAGATCACATACTACCTGGGCCCACTAAGACCCCTCCTCTAGCACACATTATCATAACAATGGCCTTTCCTAAGCAGGAAGGTAATTAGCAAAATCACATCACATAAGTTGGCAGAGGCCATTTTTAACAATAAAAGTGAGCAAACTCAGAAAATACAGATTTACAAACTCATTTGCCCAATAAACAGTTATATCATTTTAAGAGATGTTTATACCTTATAAACACATGTAATTAGAACCTAAGAAATAAAAAATAATTTCAAAATTAGATTCATTACAAACAGGGTTGGGGGTGGGGGTGTGCAAAAACTAACATTGAAAATTTGAAACAACAGCAGAGTGAGTGAATTTTTATTTTTGTTTATTGTTGGTGGTTTAAAAAGAAAATTTTCCCTATGTAATTATTGTGAACACTTTGCTTTGTGGTCACTATAACATTTAGGGAGGGGATGGAACAGGGAGGAAAAGTAACAATAGTCCATATGTCCCTGGCATCTACTCAGAGCAGTGTGCAGAATGTAATGTTCTTTTGTAAGAAACATTTTATGTTTTTAAAATAATTTAGTGAACCTAAAAAAATTAGATTCATTCTATTTCAATATGACATTTTTTAAACAATTATTCTTGATAAAGATGTATTCAACAGTTTCAAACAATGCTAAGCATAATATGTAGATTCATGCTTAGTGACCAAATTTCTTTTCAAGATGAGTAATTTTTAGAATACTAAAAAAAATGTTTTATATTCATCATGTTGAGATAACAGGATTATGTATACCAGGAGACACCACTCTTATCTCTAAATATAAATTTAAATCAAGATATATAGATTACATATGCAAATAAAGGCATTTCTCCAAATATTGGAGTAAACCCACAAAGAAAGTTATTGTCTTACTATTTCATCTTTTTCTGGATAGTCAGAATCACAACTGATTGTAATTCAACAAAGCCTTTCCAAATCTTAGTTTCTGAAGCTCAACAAGAATTAACAATTTTAGGGCTGTTTACATTTAAGTCATGCTGTTTGTATTATGACTAAATTACCTTATTCACAGGGATAATCTCCTTACTAAAAGGCACCTAAGCCATGGCCGATTGGCTCAGTGGTAGAGCATCGGCCTGGTGTGCAGGAGTCCTGGGTTCGATTCCTGGCCAGGACACACAGGAGAAGCGCCCATCTGCTTCTCCACCCCTCCCCCTCTCCTTCATCTCTGTCTCTCTCTTCCCCTCCTGCAGCCAAGGCTCCATTGGAGCAAAGATGGCCTGGGCGCTGGGGATGGCTCTGTGGCCTCTGCCTCAGGTGCTAGAATGGCTCTGGATGCAACAGAGCGATGCTCCAGAGGGGCAGAACATCGCCCCCTGGTGGGCATGCCGGGTGGATCCTGGTCGGGCACATGCAGGAGTCTGTCTGACTGCCTCCCTGTTTCCAGCTTTGGAATAATGAAAAAAAAAAAAAAGGCACCTAATATATACACTAGAGTTTACAGTCTAAACAGTAATCTATGAGGTGTTTGATAGAAGATTTCACTCAACAGGATTTCCCAGTTGAAGTTGCAAACTCAAATACCTATAATAACCAAATAACATTTGCAATGGTGTTTGTGATTTATTGAAAAATGTTTCAGCATAGACAAGGCTATATTGTGTAAGAGTATGTGTGTGTGTGTTTGTGTGTGTGTGCTTGTATGTGTGTTCTGATAAGTTATATTTCTGGTGAATTCATTTGCTCAGGTCAGTTACTTATTGTAGAGTTGTCAGTTAGCATTTAATTTAAATAACCTCATGAGCTAGCTACTTAAAAAAAGACCTTTTTGAGAGTTGGCTACTCTAAGCACTTAAACTATGTATCCACATTGATAGTTTTGCTAATTAGCAAAATAAATATCAACATTTTCTTAAGAAAATACTGAAATCAATATTTTTCAGATTGGCTACAATATTTTTAGGAACATTACTTGTAACAGATGCTTCTTATGACACACCTCCACATCCTCTTAGCCTCCCCTCTAATTCTAGGAGATACTGCATTTAACATTCCATGCAGACTTCCAATGCAGTTTGTAATGGCCAACAACCTACTAAAGTTGGTCTGTATCTTATCCAGGTGACAAAGAAATATGAGTAAAGCAGATTATACATCAAGAATTTAGACACATTTAGCTGACTGGTGATCTGTGAAACACTGTTTATGTGTTCCAATATATTAAGAACACACCAGTTTAAACAAAATTAAATAGGTTAATTTGTTATAGGACAATCCAGCACCATTAATATGCTAAAGGATACTATGGTCTAAAGCAGGGGTCCCCAAACTTTTTACACAGGGGGCAAGTTCACTGTCCCTCAGACTGTTGGAGGGCCGGACTATAAAAAAAAAACTATGAACAAATCCCTATGCACACTGCACATATCTTATTTTAAAGTAAAAAAACAAAACGGAACAAATACAATATTTAAAATGAAGAACAAGTAAATTTAAATCAACAAACTGACCAATATTTCAATGGGAACTATGGGCCTGCTTTTGGCTAATGAGATGATCAATGTGCTCCTCTCACTGACCACCAATGAAAGAGATGCCCCTTCCGGAAGTGCGGTGGGGGCTGGATAAATGGCCTCAGGGGGCCGCATGTGGCCTGTGGGCCGTAGTTTGGGGACCCCTGGTCTAAAGTATCAAAGAGAAGACCCTACAAAATGTGTATGTTTATACTACTAATGCTCAGAAAACACAAACACACATAGAGGAAAAGAAGTTATAGAAAAGTAGTAATAGTACTTACAACTGGCATTCTACATCTTGTTTCTAATTTATATATTACAAACAAGGACATATGTAACATACATAAACAAAAAAAGAAAATTACTGTTATAATTTTTATCTGCCTATATTCATAGCTTTATACTTTTTATCTTTTTTTGTGTGTGTATTTTTCCGAAGCTGGAAATGGGGAGGCAGTCAGACAGACTCCCGCATGCACCCGACTGGGATCCACCTGGCATGCCCACCAGGGGGTGATGCTCTGCCCATCTTGGGGTGTCGTTCTGCCGCAATCAGAGCCATTCTAATTCCTGTGGCAGCGGCCACAGAGCCGTCCTCAGCGCCCAGGCAAACTTTGCTCCAGTGGAGCCTTGGCTGTGGGAGGGGAAGAGAGAGACAGAGAGGAAGGAGAGGGGGAGGGGTAGAGAAGCAAATGGGTGCTTCTCCTGTGTGCCCTGGCTGGGAATCTAACCCGGGACTCCTGCACGCCAGGCCAATGCTCTACCACTGAGCCAACAGGCCAGGGCCTTACTTTTTATCTTTTTTTAAGGGAAACAAAATGGTTTCCTTAGGTAAGAGTAACTGACAACTGTTACCTTTTTCAGTTGCAGAAGAATTTTGTAAAAACTCCTTAAGAAATAAAGTAGGATGATTCCAAGATGACAATTCCAACTGACACCTCCCAGGATCAAATTTGATTACAACTTAATATAAGAACAATCTTCTTGAAAAACTAACTTTGGACTGAACAAAGAGGAGTCTATAACCAAGGATCAAAGTTAAGAGACAAAGAAAGTATACTAAAAGCTGCAAGAGGAAAGCAGTTAATTACCTACAGAGGAGCTCTCCTAAGGATCTGACTTTTCAGCAGAAACACCTTAGGCCAGAATAGACTGGCCAGAAATATTTAGTGATACAAAACAAGAGCCTACAACCAAGAGTACATTATTCAGAAAAACTGTCATTTGAAGTTGAAAAATAAAAATAAAAAGCTTTCCAGACAAAAAAGACTCAAAGAATTCATTACAACCAAACCAGTACTGCAAGAAATGTTAAGGGGCCAGCCATTAAAAGAGCAAAGAAAAAAATAAATCAAGAGAAAGGAGATCATAGATTTAAAAAAATAGCAATAAATAAGTACATATCAATAAAAACCTTAAGTTACATTAAATGCTCTGATCAAAAGACATAGGGTAAATCCAGAAGATGGAGTAGACAAATGTTGCAACTCCCACAACCAGAACCAAATTGGAATACAACTTAATTTAAAAACAATCATCTTGAAAAACCAACATTGGACTAAACTAAGGAATATGTAACCAAGAATCAACAAAGAAGCCACACTGAGACTGGTAGGACAGGCAGAGATGCAGAAAGAGTGAAGGGAGACCTGGAGGGACTCTCACAGCAGGGTGAATTGCCCTGAGAGGTGTGGATCTTTAGCCCCAGCCTAGAGCCCCAGAAACTAGAAGAGGTATACAGAAAGTATTTGAGAAAAGAGCTGGGTTACTGTGTGTGAGAAAGAGACAGGACCCTCAGACCCAGGTTTTGTCTTAAATGGACTGTGCATAAAACTTCAATCACTACCACTTACCCAGGGCTCTGGTGGTGGGGAGAGCTGAGAGGACTGAGTAGCAAAATAAAAGTATAAACTCAGAGGCTCAGGGAAAGACACTGTGGGAGAAGGTCACCCAGTGATGAGTCATTCCCAAAAATTAAACTGGCCATTTTTCTTGGGAGAAGCACCACCAACAATGGGAAGCAATTACCTCACCCACCAGACACTCTCCCACTCCAATTAAAGCAAAAAGTCACTCAGAAGCAGGGGGCACATCAGGGACACAGATTTTGAGTGCTGAGGTCTGAGCTACACTGCGCCCCCCCAACACTGCTGAGTACTTGTCGGAGGCAAGTGGACCCACATGGCAGTAGAGCTCACAAGCCCACATGCCTTATCTGCAGTGGAGGCATGCCCACATCATTGGAGGCATGCCCACAGTGGCAGCAAGGGTGGGGGGCAACAGGTAGACCACACCTCTTGATCTTAGAGGCCACACCCACTGGACTCTGGTGGTCACACCCTTCTGAGGGTTGAAAAAGAAAGTCTGGATAGAATGATGGTTGAAGCTAAAGGGCAAGTCACACCCATTACCCTTCCTAATCCCTGAATTACCTGCTGAGCCCAACAAGCAGCCAGCAGTAAGAGGTGTCAGAAAGTGGACACAGGGGAATTTGAACTTTTAAGCAGACCTTCCCAAGCCCAAGAGTAGATAAAAGCCAGCCTAGGAGTGCAACTGATATTTACAATGGCACCTGGGCCCAGCAGAGGTAGCCACAAATTCTGGATCACTTGTAGTTTCAAGAAGGTTGGTAAGAACCAGTCATAGGCAGTGACTCTAACTGGTCAGTGCAAGGTTCCTTCCAGGGAGATCCAGCAGCCAGATGTAAAAAGTATCAATTCAGGACCTAAAATCCCATGTTAGAGTGGTATCTTAAAGAAGGGATCCTCACACTTGACCCATCTAAGACACAAAACACTGACACAAATAGCAAAAAGAACAGTAGAAGCAGAAAAGTGGCCCATAGCAGATCACAAACAACAGCTGATGACAACTCAAAGAAATCTAAAAACAACACAATTGAAAGGTAGAAGCAGACAACACCAATCCTAGACTCAGCTAGCTACACAAACAACACACCCAAAGGTGTCAATACACAGACAAAATAGAAAGACAGAAAAATGCAACCCAAATGATTCAAGAAGTGAAATCCCCAGAAAAAGAACTGAATGCGATGGAAGTAACCAAACTACAAGAGCAGAGTTTAAAAGAATGATTTTCAGGATGTTCAAGGATCTTAAAGAAACAATGAATGGACATAATGAGCAACTAAAAGAGATAGCAAGCATCAAAAAAGACATTGAGATTATAAAAAAGAATCAGTCAGTAATGACAAATACAGTACCAGAAACTAAGACTGCACTAGAAAGAATTAACATCAGGCAGGATGAAGCAGATGGCCAAATCAGCAATATCTGACCAAGATAAACAAAAGCACAGAAGCAGAGCAGCAAAAAATCTGAGAAAACTCTAAGAGAGCTCTGTGACAACATGAAGAGAAACAACGTCCACATCATAGGGATTCCTGAAGGAAAAAAAAAGAGAACAAGGGATAAAAAACTTATTGAATAAATCACACCTGAAAACTTCCCTAAATCGATGAAGAAAAAAGTCACAAAATTTCAAGAAGCACAGAGAGTCCTATTAAAGAGGAACCCAAGGAGGCCTCCACCAAGAAAAATTATAAGTAAAATACCAAAGTTAAGAGACAAAGAAAGAATAATAAAAGCTGCAACAGAAAAACAGTTAATTACCTTAAGAGGAGCCCCTCCAAGAGTGAAATGTGACTTCTCAACAGAACACTTGAGGCCAGAAGAGATTGGCATGAAATATTCAGAGAGATGCAAAACAAGAACCTACAACCAAGACTTCTTTAACCAGCAAGGCTATTGTTTAAAATTAAAGAAAAAATAAAAAGCTCCCCCCCAAAAAAAATAAACAAACAAACTCAAGGAATTCATTACAAGCAAAGTAATACTGCAAGAAATGTTAAGGAGCCTGTAATAATCAGAACAAAGAAAAAATAAAATCTAGAAAAATAGGAATGTAGATTTAAAGAATAAAATGAAAATAAACAACTACATATCAATAATAACCTTAAATGTAAATGAATTAATTGATTCATTCAAAAGACATAGGGTAGCTGCATTGATAAGAAAACAAGACCCTTACATGTGCTGTCTACAAAAGACCCACCTCAGAACAAAAGATATACATAGACTGAGAATAAAGGGATGGAAAAGATATTTCATGGAAATGGAAAGAAGAAAAAAAGTTGGGGTAGCAATACTAATATCTGACCAAACTTTAAAACAAAGACTATAGTAAGAGATAAAGAAGGTTACTATATAATGACAAAAGGAGCATTACAACAGGAAGTTATAACTATCTATATAAATAAAAACGTAAATATTTGTTTGTTCAAAATCTTAAATATCTGAAAGTTCTTCATTGATTGCTTTGAAATTGTGATAAAATATTGCATTTAAATATGCACATGTTTTTATATTTTTATATACCTACTATTATATAGCTGTCACACCTGTGACAGGTAAAAACATTCTTTTTTTGGAAAACAGCACCATTGGTTGGATGTAAAACCAACATATGCTATACTAAATATTTTATAATTCCATTTCAATGTTATGGGAGAAATAGAAATCACACATGGCTGAAGATATTTTTTGTCAAATACGCAAGAAAAGTTCAAATATAAACATGAATTTCACAGCAGAAATCTACAACAAAGCGTTGATAATGACTGAAGATTTGTGTTTAGAAATCGCGAACAAAGTTCTCAATCAATTGGGAATGCCATCACCAAATCAATCTGCTGCTGCTTCGTTTGATGTAGAATTTTGTCATGAACAACATGGGTGATCTTTTGTCATATGTGTAATCAAATATTTCTAAACTAACATTTGAGCAAAAAGGCATTTAAAATCAAATAATGCAAACTGTCAATAATGGGTTTGGAGAAATTTTCTTCGTAGATGTTCCAGGAGGAACTGGTAAAACATTCCTAATTAGATTGATTCTGGCAGCAATTCAATCCCAAAATGACTTAGCCTTAGCTCTTCCATCATCCGGAATAGCTGCGACATTGCTACCAGGTGGAAGAACTGCTCATGCCACTTTCAAATTGCCATTGAACATGCAATTTATTGAAACTCCCACGTGCAACATTTCCAAAGCATCTAGCATGGGAAAATTATTTCAGAAATGCAAATTTATTGTTTGAGATGAATGCACAATGATGCACAAAAAATCGCTCAAAGCTCTGGATCAATCATTGCAAGATTTACGTGGAAACATCAGACCATTTGTAAATGGATTACTATTGCTTCCAAGAGATTTCAGGCAAACATTACCTGTAATTCCTTGATCGACACCAGCGTATGAAATAAATGCTTGCCTGAAATACTCTACTTTGTGGCAACACGTAAAGACATTAAAATTAACTACAAATATGCATGTCCAGATGCAAAGCGATCGATCAGCAGAGATATTCTCACATCAGTTGCTGAAAATTGGGAACAAAAATGTGCTTATTGATCTGACTTCAGGACAAATTTCATTGCCTCATAACTTCTGCAATTTAATAATGTCAAAAGAAGAATTGGTTGAAAAAATATTTCCCAATATTCAAGCCAATTATAAGAATCATGATTGTCTGAGTGAACGAGCTATTCTTGCTGCCAAGAACAAAGACATTGACAATCTTAACAATATTATTCAGTCTAATATTCAAAGCAAGGCAGTCACATACAAATCTGTCAACACTGTTGTGGAAGCGATAAAATGGTTAATTATTCAACATAATTTTTAAATTCACTCAATCTGCCAGAAATGCCACCGCATGTATTGCAATTGAAAATCAGCATGCCAATTATCATGTTACGAAATATCAACCAGCCAAAGCTTTGCAATGGCACACAGCTTGCAGTAAAAAATTAATGAGCAACATTGTAGAAGCAACAATCTTGACAGGACTTTCAAAGGTGAAAATGTCCTCATTCCTTGCATTCTTAGGATTCCAATGAATATACCATTTCAATTTAAGAGATTGCAGTTCCCAGTTTGATTGGCATTTGCAATCACCATCAACAAGGCTCAGGGCAAATCTTTAGAATTGTGCAGTTTAGATCTAGACATGAATTGCTTCTCACATGGACAATTATATGTTGCATGTTCTAGAGTCAGCAAACAAGACAATTTCTATATCTGCACAGACAATGGAACAAGAAATATTGTACATCCACAAGCACTGTGAAATTAAACATATTAGAAACATGTGCTTTCTCTTTTCTTTCTTTTCCATTTAAATAGATTGAGCCACAGCAACGCATCACTGGATACAGCTAGTTATAAATATATATGTGCCTAATATAGGAGCACCTAAATATATAAAACAGATTTTGATGAACAAAAGGGCAAGATCAACAGCAATACTATAATAGTAGGAAATTTTAAAACTCCACTAATATCAATGGGTAAAACCTCCAGAAAAAAAATGAAAAAAGAAACAGAAGCCTTAAAGGACATACTAGATCAACTGGATTTAATAGATATCTTCAGAACCTTTCACCACAAAGCAGCACAATATACATTTTTTTTCAAGTGCTGATGGTGTATTCTCTAGGAGAGACCACATGTTAAGACACAAAATGCATCTCAATAAATTAAAAAAGTTTGAAATCACATCACGAATCTTCTCTGATCACAATGACAGGAAACTAGAAATCAACTACTAGAAAAACTGGAAAACACTTAAACACTTGGAGACTCAATCCAATCTATTAAATAATAAATGGGTTAACAATGAGATCAAGAAAGAAATAAAAAACTTCCTTGTAACAAGTAAAAATAAACATAACTCAAAATTTATGAAAGAGCAAAAGCAGTCATGAGAGGGAAGTTCATAGCATTACATTTATACCATAAGAAGCAAAAAAAATTTCAAATTAACAACTTCATCCTGCACCTAAAAGAACTAGAAAAGAACAGCAAGTAAAACCCAGAGGAAGTAGAAGAAAGGAAATAATAAAGATCAGAGCAGAAATAAATAACATAGAAGCTAAAAAAGCAATATAGAAGTTTAATGAAACCAAGAGCTGGTTCTGTAGAGAAGTAACAACTGACACAGCAGAAATACAAAGCACTGTAAGGAACTACAATGAAGATCTGTATGTCAAAATAATAAAAACCTAGGTAAATGGATATAATCTTCCAAATATCAATCTGGAAGAATCAGAAAATCTAAACAAGCCAATAACAACAAATGAAATTGAAATAACTATCAAAAACCTTCCAACAAACACAAGTCCTGGACCAGATGGATTTACAGGTGAATTTTACCAAATCTTCAAAGAACTTACACCTATTCTTGACAAGCTATTTAAAAAATTTAAGAGGAGAGAAAAGTTCAAAGCTCTTTTTATGAGGCAAGCATAATCCTCATTCTACAACTAGATAAAGACATTACAAAGAAAGAAAAGTATTGAACAATATCTCTAATGAACCTAGATTCTAAAATTCTCAACAAAACATTAGCAATCCAAACTTAGCATACATAAAAAAAAATCATACACCATGATCAAGTGGGTTTTATTCTGGGGAAATAAGGTTTTTACAATATCCACAAATCAATCAATGTGATTTATCACATAAAGAAAAGATAAAAATTACATGATAATACCAATAAATGCAGAAAAAGCATTTTTAAAATCCAGCACCCATTTATAATCACAACTATCAGCAAAGTAGAAATATAGAGCACATAGCTCAACACAATAAAGGCCATCTAAGATAAACTGAGAGCCAACATCATACACAATAGGCAAAAATTAAAAACAATCTTCTTAAGATCAGGAACCAGGCAGGATGCCACCTTTCACCACTATTATTCAACATAGTTCTGGAAGTCCTAACCACAGCAATCAAACAAGAATAAGAAATGAATGACATTCAAATTGGAAAAGAAGAAGGAAAATTATCATTATTTGCTGAAGACATGATACTGTACATAGAAAACTCTAAAGTCTCAGTCAAAAAACTACTTAACCTAATAAAAGAATTTGGCAAGGTGACACAATTTAAAATTAATATTCAAAAATCAGTGGCGTTATTATACACCAACAATAAATTGTCTGAAGAAGAAATTAAGGAAACAATCCCCTTCACTATTGCAAGAACAAAAAAAATAAACTACTTAGGAGTAAATTTAACCAAGGAGGTAAAAGATTTTTACTCGGAAAACTATAAAACATTGAAAGAAGAAATCAAGGAGGATATAAACAAGTGGAAGCATATGCTGTGTTCATGGATAGAAAGAATAAACATCATTAAAATGTCTATATTACCCAAAGCAATCTGCAAATTAAATGCAATTCCTATTAAAATACCAATTGCATACTTCAAAGATATAGAACAAATATTCCAAAAATTTATATGGAACCAAAAAGAACACAAATAACCTCAGCAATATTGAAAAGAAGAATAAAGTGGGAGGTATAATACTTCCTGATATCAAGTTATACTACAAGGCTATTGTAATCAAAACAGTTTTGAACTGACATAAGAACAGGCATATAGATCAATGAAACAGAACTGCAAACTAAAAAATAACCCCACACCCTTATGGCCAATTGATATTTGATAAAGGAAGTAAGATCATACAATGGTCTAAAGACAGTCTTTTAAAAAATGGTGTTGAAAAAATAGGTAGGTATATGAAAACAGTAAAACTAGACCACCAACTAACACCATACACAAAAATAAACTCAAAATAGATAAAAAACAACAACAACAACAACAACTTAAATGTAAGTTGTAAAGCGATATACATCTTAGAAGAAAACATAAGATGTAAACTCTCTGACATCTCTTGTAGCAATATCTTTGCTGATTTATTTTACAGGCAAGTGAATTAAATTTCAGGATGAAGAAATGGGACTATATCAACCTGAAAAGCTTTTGCACAGCTAAAGACAATATAAATAAAATAAAAATACAACCTGCAGAATGAAATAACATATTTGCCAATAAATCTGATAAGAGGTTAATAAAAAAATTTATAAAGGACATCTAAAACTCAACTCCAGGAAGGTAAACAATCCAATTAAAAAATGGGAAAAAATAACTGAACAGATACTTCTCCAAAGAGGACATAAAGATGACCAATAGGCATATGCAAAAAATGCTCAATATCACTAGTCATTAGAGAAATGCAAATTAAACCACAATGAGATATTACTTCACACCTGTCATAATCGTGCTCATCAACAAAACAACATAAGTGCTGGCTAGGGTGTGGAGAAAAGGGAACCCTTCTGCACTGGTGGTGGGAATGCAGACTGGTGCAGCTACTGCACAATAAACTGGAGAAGTTTATTGTGTTTCCTCAAAAAATTAAGAATGGGACTACCTTTTGACTCAACTATCTCACTTTTAGGAATATATCCTAAGAACACCATATCACCAATTCAAAATAAGATATGCACCCTCATGTTTATTGCAGCATTGTTTGCAATAGCCAAGATCTGGAAACAGCCCAAGTGTCCATCAGTGGATGAGTGGATTAAAAAGCAGATGTACATATACACAATGGAATACTATGCAGCAATAAAAAAAAGAAAATCTTACTTTTTGCAACAGCATGGATAAACCTGGAGACTATTATGCTAAGTGAAATAAGCCAGGCAGAGAAAGACAAATATCATATGATCTCACTTAAATGTGGAATCTAATAAATGAAGTGAACTGAGGAACAGAATAGAGGCAGAGGAGGAATCACAGTGAACAGAGGAACAGTGTTCTGAGGGAAGGGAAATGTGGGGATTGAATTAGAGAAAGTAAAAGAATTTGTAAAATTATATTTACATAACAGAGATATAAATAGCAGTACAGCAAATCCTACAGGTAAGAAGAAAGCATGTTCAGGGGAAGGGGGCAAGGGAATATAAGGGGGGGCATGGGGGTGGCAGGTGAGGGAGTTATATTTAGTGGGACACTTGAATACATGTAAACACAATAAATTAAAATTAATAAAATAAAAAAATATACAATAAAATAAAATATTCAGGTTTTGGCCCTGGTCAGATAAAAAAAGATATACCTAATGGTATCTTATTATTTCATATTATTTCATGCATTTAATAATTAAATAAGTACAATAAAAGAGATACGTAAAACTAGATTATGTTATAAAAATAATTTTAAATAGTAATGAAAAATATTAAATAAAACCTGAAAAAAACAATAAAACTGTTATTAAGATAAAGAAAAAAAGACATAGGGTAGCTGCATTGTTATAAAAACAGGATCCACACATATGGCTGTCTACAAGAGACACACCTCAGAACAAAAGATACACATAGACTGAAAGTAAAGGGATCAAAAAAGTATTTTATGCAAATGAAAATGAAAAAGATACTGCATTAGCAATACTTATATTTGACAAAATAACCCTGAAAACAAAGGCTATAGTAACAGATACAAAAGGTCACTACATAATGTTGAAGGGATCAATAAAACACAGGAGGATATAAACATTTTAAATATTTATGCACCTAATACAGGATCACCTAAATATATAAAGAAAATTTTGGTAGACATAAAAGGCAAGATTGAGAGCAGTACAATAATAGTAGGGGATTTTAATACTACACTGACATAAATGGATAGATCTTCCAGATAGAAAATTAACAAAGAAACAGTGGCCTTAAATTGCACACTAGATCAATTGGGCATAATTGATATCTTCAGAACCTTTCACCCCAAAGCAGCTGAGTATACATTCTTTTCAAGTGTTCATGGTACATTCTCTAGGATAGACCATGTCTTAGGACACAAAACAAGTCTCAACAAATTTAAGAAGATTGAAATCATATCAAGCATCTTCTCTGATCATAATGGCATGAAATTAGAAATCAACTACAATAGAAAAACCGAAAAACATTCAAACACTTGGAGGCTAAATAGCATGTTATTAAATAACAGATAGATTAAAATGAGATCAAAGAAGACATAAAAAATTTCCTTGAAAAAATAAAAATGAACATACAATAACCAAATATCTATGGGACACAGAAAAAAAAACAGTCTTGAGAAGGAAGTTTATGGCATTACAGGCATACTTAGGAGGTAAGAAAAAGCTCAAAAAACAACCTAACTCTGCACCTAAAAGAAAAAGAAAACAAATAAAGACCAGAGAAAGTAGAAGAAAGGAAATAATAAAGAGCAAAGCAGAGCCTGATCAGGCGGTGGTGCAGTGGATAGAGCATTCAACTGGGATGCGGAAGATCAGAGTTTGAAACCCCGAGGTCACTGCTTGAGCATGGACTCAACTGGCTTGACATGGGGTTGCTGGCTTGAAGATTGGTTCATACACTTGAACCCATGGTCAGTGGCTTGAGCATAAATGTTTCTGGCTTGAAGCCCAAGGTTGCTGGCTTGAGCAAGGGGTCACTCACTCTGCTGTAGCTCCCTGGTCAAGACACAGATGAGAAAGCAATTAATAAACAGCTAAGGTGCCACACAAAAGAATTGATGTTTCTTATCTCTCTTTCTTTCTGCCTGTCTGTCCCTATCTGTCCCTCTCTCCCTGATCTCTCTGTGTCTGAAAAAAATAAAAAAAGATCAGTGCAGAAATAAATGAGATAGAGGCTAAAAAATAATATAAAAGATCAATGAAATTAAGAGCTGTTTCTTTGAAAACATAAACAAGATCTATGAACCTTTAACCAGACTCATCAAAAAAAAGTGAAATGACTCAAATAAAATTAGAAATGAAAGTGGAGAAGTAACAACCGACACTGCAGATATACAAAGGATTGTAAGAAAATACAATATGCCAAAAAAATTGGACAATCTAGATGAAATGGATGAATTCCTAAAAACATAATCTTTCATAATGAATTTGAAAGAATCAGACCATGAACAACCAATAAAATTGAAACAGTTAACAACTCCCATCAAACAAAATCCTGAACAGGATGCCTTCACAGGCAAATTTAACAAACATTTAAAGAAGAACAATCACCTATCTCTCTCAAGCTATTCCAAAACATTCAAGGCTTCAAGCTTTTTTATGCATTATTCTCATTCCAAAACTAGGTAAAAACACTACAAAAAAAAAGAAAACTATAGGCCAGTATCCCTAATGAAGACAGATGCTAAAACATTCAATAAAATATTAGAAAATCAGATCCAGAAATACATTAAAAAGATCATATATCATGATCAATTGGGATTTATTCCAAGGAGGGAAGACTGGTACAATAGTCACAAATCAACACAAGTGATTAATCTAATAAATAAAACAAAAATAAAAATCACATAATCATAGATGCAGAAAAAACATTTGATAAAATCTGAACCCATTTCTGATCAAAATTCTGAGCAAATTGGGAATACAGGAAACATGCCTCAATATAATAAAGGCCATCTGTGACAAACCAAGAACCAACATCATACTCAATGAGCAAAAATTAAATGCAATCCCCTTAAGATCAGGAACAAGACAGGGATGCCTCCTTTCACCACTCTTATTTAACATAGTTCTGAGAGTCCTAGCCACAGCAATCAGACAAGAAGAAGAAATAAAAGGCATCCAAATTGAAAAAAAAAAATCATTATTTGCTGATGATGTAATATTGTACATAGAAAACCCAAAAGTCCTAGTTAAATAACTACTAGACCTGACAAATGAATTTGGCATGATGATAGGATATAAAATTAATATTCAAAATCAGTGACATATCTATACAACAACAATAAATTGTCTGAAAGAGAAATTAAGAAAACAATCTTCTTCACTATTACAACAACAAAATAAAGTACCTAGGGATAAATTTAACCAAAGAGGTAAAAGGCTTACACTTGGAAAATTATAACATTCAAAAATGAAACCAAGGGAGAGAACAAACAAGTTGAAGCATATATGGTGTTCATGAATAAGAAGAATAAACATCATTAAAATGTCTATACTACTCAAAGCATTCTAGAGATTCAACTCAATTTCTATTAAAATATTAATGGCATACTTCAAATATTCCAAAAAGATATGAAACCAGAAAAGAATCTTAATTGCTTCAGCAATCTTGAAAATGAAGAACAAAGTGGGAGGTAGTATACTTCCTGATATCAAGTTATACTGCAAGGCCATTGTGATCAAAACAACTGGTGTAAGAACAGACATCCAGATCAATGAAACAAAACAGAGAAACAAAAAATAAATCCACACTTTTATGGTCAATTGATATTTGACAAAGGAGGTAAAAATATACAATGGAGTGTGAAGATCTCTTTAATAAATGGTGTTCGTATTATTGGACAGGTACATGCAAAAAAATAAAACTATACCACCAAATTACACCATTTACAAAAATAAACTTAAAATGGATAAAAGACTTAAATGTAGTTCAAGAAACCAAAAACATCTTGGAGGAAAGCATTGGCAGTTAACTCTGCTACCTTTCATAGCAATATTTTTGCTGTTATCTTTCCCTGGGCAAGTGAAATAAATAAAACAAAAAATGAACAAAAGAGACTATATTAAACTAAAAAGCATGTGCACTACAAAAGACACCATTAACAAAATAAAAAAAGACAACTCACATAATAAGAGAACATACTCACCAATATGTCTTATAAGGGGTTAATAATCAAAATTTATAAAGAACTTTTAAATCTCAACACCAGGAAGATAAACAATCCAATTGAAAAATTAGCAAAGAAAATGTATAGACACTTCTCCAAGGAGGGCACACAGCTGGCCAATAGGAATATGAAAAAATATTCAACAACACTAATCATCACAGAAATGCAAATTAAAAACACAATGAGATATCACCTCACACCTGTCAGAATGGTGCTCATTAACAAAACAACACAGAATAAGTGCTGGTGAAGATGTGGAGAAATGCAACCCTCCTGCACTGCTGGTGGGAATGCAGACTTGTGCAGCAATTGTGAAAAACAGTATGGAGATTCCTCAAAAAATTAAAAATGGAACTATCTTTTGACCCAGCTATCCCACTTTAAGGAATATATCCTAAGAATTCTAAAGCACTGATTCGAAAGAAGAAATGCACCCCCATGTTTATTGCAGCCCAAGTGTTCATCAGTGAATGAGTAGATTAAAAAGTAGTGGTCCATATACACAATGGAATACTATACAGTCATGAAAAAGAAGGAAATGTTATATTTTGTGATGACATGGAAGGACCTGGAAATGATTATGCTAAGTGAAATAAGCCAGGCAGAGAAAGAAAATATCATATGACCTCACTTATATGTGGAATCTAATGAACAAAGTAAACTGAGAAACAGAACAGAAGCAAAGGTGAGGTCAGAGGGACCAGAGGGACATCTGTCAGAGGGAAGGAGGATGAAGTGATGGAATCAAAGAAGGTAAAGGGATTAGTGGAATTATACATACAAAAAACATAGATACAGATAACAGAACAGCTAATCCCAGAGAGAAGGGGGCAGGAAATTAGGGGAGGACAAAGGGAATATAATGGTGGTAAGTGGTTGAGGGGTGAGGGTGTTATATTGAGTGGGACACTTGAATCCATGTTAATACAATAAATTAAAAATTTTATTTAAAAAAATAAATTAAATATAATGTAAAATATACTATTAAAATAAAACTTAGTTCATGAACTGGCCAAGCCATAATCTCCAAATAAAAGAAAATGATAAAAGAGAAATAAAGTAGGCATTTTTCCTGATTGGATTTTTGCATAAAAGCAGAAGTGATTTTGTAAACAGTTCCTTTATCCTGGCAAGGCCCATGTCTGATTAGAAAGAAGGTCTAAAGGAGTAGCAGCAGAGTTGTCAACCTACCTTTTGAAACAGTGATGCCAAAGTAAACCAGGAAAAGGAATGAGGACACAAGTACTGGTGCTTACCAAAGACAGTGGAACATGCAGTAAATCACGGAATCACTGAAGTTATTTTTGGTTTGCCAGGATTGAGGTAACTCTTTCTACATCTCACATTATGGACACTTTTCTATGTGTTGCACTCACCTTTGAACTTCCTACTCAGTCTTTTCCCTGAAATGGAACTAATTAAATCACTTGTGAACCCTAAACTAATTCATGTTTATGTAACAAAAATTTATTTTCTACTTATAATGGCTTTACTAAATAGGACTCCTATTTTTGAAAAAAGTAGGAAAGGATAATACACCATGGGTCATTTAGCCATCTTCAGTACTGAGGGTAAAGAATGCAAATCAGTCCACTGTTTAGTCTGTTTTTCCACTGTGTTTTGCCTTTCTTTTTTCACAAGGTTCTATACTCTTTAAGGTTTAATTGGTCTAAATCCTGAATATACTACATTACCTGCTTTAAGTGTTTTTAATCTACTCATGATTTTGGTACTATACAATATATTTAATAAGTTAAAGAATTCCAGTATGCAATTCAACTTTGATATTTATCATGAATTCTTTAAATAGTTGTACCTACTTCTAACTCTCAGAGACAAAAAATTAGATGGACCATGAGTTTGGTCTAGTAAAACAATACTCTGAACTAAAGTTGTCTGAAATTAGTTTTGTGTTTCTATAAGGTCCCATACATTTTTATTATGGTCTTTGGTGATTTAGTTGCTTATATTTTAACAAACCAATAAATTTGATAGCTTAACAACAATCTATATTGAATATAACAAACTATTTCCTTTGTAAGAAAGCATTAATTTTCTGATTCTCAGAATAATAATCAGACAGTTTTTACTAAAAAGCAATCCCTCATTTACTATGAAAGTATATATACTGCTCACAAAAATTAGGGGATATTTCAAAAAAATATGAAGGGATAATATAGTATATAAACTGCTGCAAGCCTCTTCAAATTTTAAACAATGTGCATGTTTTATTTAAAATTATCTTTATGTTATATCTTGTCTAAATTAAATTGTTTTTTGCAATACTTTTAGAATCAAGTTTTTAGATGTTTTTCCATTTTGTAAAATATTATACTGGGATCATTTGATTTAAATATTATTTGTACCAAACATTTTCTTGTTTTACAGGATAATAAACAAAATGTTTGCTTAATCTACCCTCAAATACATATAGAGAAGCTCTACTTCTTTGATCACAAAGCAGCTAAATCTGGCACCTTAGGTGTTGCAGCTGTAGCCAAGTTCAGACAATTTATCAGATCATTACAACTCAGTGGCCATTGCCTTCATGGATAAATTTTTAACACAACATCACAGATTGTTAGAACAGACCTTTGTTGTGGAATTAACAGTGCATCAACTTACTATCGTAAACTGTTTTCTCAAGAGAAAGGGTAAACGACCAGATGTAGTAGTCACTTGATTTCTAGGCATTCTTATGAGCAGCATAGTTGTTGAGAATCTATATTTTCAAAATAAACATTTATTTAATTTAGCATATTTCAAATTTAAGGAAAACATAAATCCTGCACTGAACCTGAAACAAGATTAAATTTTGAAGAATTAGCCCTGGCCATTGGCTCAGTGGAGTGTCAGCCAAGTGTATGGACATCCTGGGCTCTATTTAGTAAGGGCACACAGGAGAAGCAATCATCAGCTTCTCTTCCCCTTCTGCCTCTCCTGTCTTTCCCTCTTCTCCTCCTGCAGCCAGTGGCTAGATTGGTTCCAGGTGCTGAGGAAAGCTAATTTGTTCCAGCGTCAGCACAGATGCTAAAATTATACCATTAATGGAGCATAAGCATAGGCCCCAGACAGAGGTTGCCGGGTAGATCCCAGTCAGAGCGCTTGCAAGAGTCTGTCTCATTACCTCTTCTCCTCTCACTTAGGAAAAAAAATAAGAAGAATCTAGATTGATGAGTTATTACTATATATCTGTTAGATAGATGTTCTTATTTCAGGGCCACTGTCATGTACTTTTAGTATAAATTCCAAATAGAGTATATTTACATCAAAAGAATAAAAATAATATACTACAAAAACAAAGTACATTAATTTAAAGGAAAAATTTAGCTTTGTGTCAAGTTCATTTGCACTTTCTTCTTCTTCACCAAGGAGCACCAAATTCAGTAATAAAAACAACAAATATTTATTATTTCTTATGGTTTCTTTGAGTCAGGAATTTAGCTGCACAGCAGGCCTGTTACCACTCATGTACCGTATTAAAATCTCAAAGACGAGCCTTGAAAGTTCCCTGAACATACAAAACCAGGTTAAGCCTAAAAACAAAACTTAATTTAGCTTATTTTGCAAGCCTAACTTGATCTGTGACATTTCTTGTTTATACTCTGAAAATCATAAGCAAAACTTGAGTCATCTTTCTCTCTAAATTCTAATATTATAACCAAACACTGAACAATAAAGTCACTGTTTTCTCACTTATAATTAAATTGCTTTATAACAATATACATTGTGCCTTGTCTTATGGTTTGCTTTGAGTGCTCTCAGTGTGAAATCTGTCTTTTGGTATGTACACAATAAACCTTTAATGATTAAAAATAAGAAAATTATTGTGTTGATAGAAACAAATAAGAGAATGTAAAAGACAATTTTAAAAGTGATTTACTTCAGACAATAGGATCACAGACTTTCTGAGATAATGACAGTTAAGGTGAAAGAGGCCCTTGCCAGATAGTTCAGTTGGTTTCACAACATCCCAATACACCAAGGTTGTGGGTTTGATCCCTGGTCAGGGCACATACGAGAATCAACCAATGAATGCATAAGTAAGTGGAACAACAAATTAATGTTTCTCTCTTGCACTATCTCTCTCTCCTCCTTTTTCACTATAATCAATAAATAAAATTAAAAACAAAAAGGTGAAAGATGACAACAAGGAAGCCATGGGAAATGGTATGAGGTTGGTACCATGTCATGCATGAAGATTCTATTTTATGAGAAAAATATAAGCATTGTCTTAAAAGAATTTGTTTCCAATTCAACCCTCATATCTATGTAATTAATCATGTTTATTTAAATTATCTAAATTTATTATATTTTGAACATTAAACATTACCTCTTTTAAATCTAAATTTAGATGTTCAACTCAAAGTAAGTGAAAAATATTTCTGAAGAATAAATATTTTCTTGAATTTTGATTTGACAATTTACAAAAATAAATGCCCTATGAAATATTGATGAATTTTAATTTAAATACTATTTTGAGATCACCAAATGTATTTTAATTGATTTTTGAAATTTCATTTTAATGATCTGTTATTATTTCATAATGATTTAATTTTGTTTTAGACACCAGACATAAAAATTTACACATTTAAAATTCACATTTAAGATATAATTTAAATTATATGCCAATGTTAAATGGTTTTATTTTTTTTTAAATTTTCTGATAAAATTGTTGACTCTTTACAGAATAAACACATCCACTGGAATACTGTAAAAAAGAAATGTATATTTTTTTCAGAATATATATATATATATCCTATGAAGTTTCTTCATGAGCCAACATGTTTTCAGGTTAAAAAATTTGCCTAAAAGAAGTATTTTGATTGAGGAATAAGAGTGTGGGGAGGTGGAAACTTTTGGTGAAACATTGGACACTTTTGGTGAAGCATTTTTTGTCTATAAATCATATTACCATTTAGTCACTCAAATTTCTGAAATCAGTCTATAAAAATGGATGCTAATAGTAATATACTGGCCTAAAAGGTGTAAATATCTTAATCAGAAAATACAAAATGTTTATAAATGTTTGTCTGGGACATAATCTCAAGGAGGAAACAATTTTAATTATTTTGATTGACTAAAAGTTGAAATTATATGTCTTCTGCAGAGAAATTTAAAGTGATTAAAAAAATAATGTTTAAACTACCTCAAGTGAAAGAGAGAGAGCAGGGAAATAAAATGGTCTCTGACATTAGGGAAAGAGCATAAACTAAGGAATCTGATGTGGGAATAAAGTAACCAAGAAATGAAAGAGACATGGGAGAGAAAAGAAAGAGTTGAAATAATTCTCTCTGAATTTAAGGTTTATGACTAATAGAAATACTTTAAAAGTCCTGTGGGAAAAAAACAAAGAGTAAAATACTTTTAAGGCCATTGCTTGGAAAATTTAGAAATAGGTTAACACTAACCAAAAAAAAAAAAAAAAAAATCAAAATCGGTGCAATGAATTAATTATGACACTCTCTGCTTCTATTGTAATAAGACTCTGTTTCTTTAAGGTTGAGGGTAGAAAAATAAATCAAATAACAACAGAATTCAACTGCTTTATGTTTTCATGTGTTGTTCTCCAGAACAAGCTCAGTTCTGTTAGTTGTGCAGCATCTTACCACCTAGTGCATGGTGGACTCAGTAGGCTGAGAGTTAAGGTCTCTCCCTGACCCCCTTTGAACTTGGAAGGAGGTGGTTTGGGGAGGAAAATCAGTTTATATTACTCAGATTTTTACATTAACATTTTGTTATGCCTTGAAGTTTACTGGAGTTAGAATAGTTATCTAATTTTACTATTTTCTCCATCTGAATTTAACACTAAGAGGACACATTCAGAAGGGAACCCCAATGAAAGCATATTTGAGTGTGTATGCATTAAGTCAAATAATAGTTTATTTTTTTGAAGCCCAGAAGCAATTAGAATAAAGTATAATATAATGATTATTATTCAAAGAACAGCTAAACTATTATCCAATCTCTTATTGATGATTTATTTTAAACTTCTGTAGTAAAGTCCTTTCAGAGTTAAAAGATGTTACCAAGCTGTTAGATTTTCAAAGAAAAAATATTTTCTTTATAGATAAGTTACTCTCTAAAATTTCCCCCTTTCCCATGACTTTTTTTTGTTGACAGAGACAGAGCGAGTCAGAGAGAGAGACAGATAGGAACAGACAGAAAGGGAGAGATGAGAAACATCAATTCTTCATTGCAGTACCTTTGTTGTTCATTGATTGCTTTTTCACATGTGCCTTGATGCAAGTAGGGGGGTGGGCTGCAGCAGAATTAGTAACCCCTTGCTCAAGCCAGTGACTTTTGGGCTAAAGCCAAGAGCCATGGGGTCACATCTATGAGCCCATGCTTGGGGTTTTGAACTTGGGCCCTCTGCATCCCAGTCTCTTTGCTCTATTCACTGCATCACCACCTGGTAAGGCTCCCATGACTTTTTAAAGCTTGGAGCTGTTTCTACTCAGTGGTGTTTACATGTTAAAATTTTGCCTTCATTTATTATTTGACTTTTGTGTTTTTTATTATGTCATGAAAAGACTTTTGGAATTTGTAGTATATAAAAATACAAATAAATTTCATTTATAGATATAGGTTTTATTTTATGTTTTTATTTTGTAGATTGAATCAGAGATACATCTCATTTTTCTATGGGAGAAAGAAATATTTGTGACATAAAATGCCTGAATTTTGGTCAAGAAGGGACAGTTGACTTTGTTTTATGTGGATGAAGAAGGGAATCATCAGGCACCTACACTTACTTGGTGTAAGTTTTCACTTGAGGATTCCAGACTCTTTGATCTTATTGTTTTATGTACTTAGTAAACTTCTAAGTTGTTATCGATGCCTTGCTCTTTTTATAATAAATAAAAATATTTTTAATGTTTTTCTAATGTTTTTGTTACAATAAATATAACTAATTAAAGAGAGTAATTCAAAAGCTCTTGCTTTTGAAAAAGATAAAGTTAATATTAACATAAACTATTATTTCTAATAATATAACTTCACTTGTCTGAAGAATTTAAAAAAATTTGAATTTTTTAGAGTAATGTCATATTATGAACATTAACGACTATTAATTTCATGTTTCATGGCAAACTTTTAAATTAACTATTATCATCTTGTTGAATAGCTCAGTTGGTTAGAATATCATTGGGAAGGACCTGAAGATGGCAGTAGAGTAGGCAGACGCACAGACTACCAGCTCATACCACCGAACTGGATTATAAATTAATTTATGAATAATCAGCATGAAAAACCTGGCCGGTTGGCTCAGTGGTAGACCGTCGGCCTGGCATGCAGACATCCTGGGTTTGATTCCTGGTCAGGGCACACAGGAGAAGTACCCATTGGCTTCTCCACCCCTTCCCCTCTCCTTCCTCTCTGTCTTTCTCTTCCCCTCCCGCAGCCAAGGCTCCATTGGAGCAAAGATGGCCCGGGCGCTGGGGATGGTTCCTTGGCCTCTGCCCCAGGTGCTAGAGTGGCTCTGGTTGCGGCAGAGCGATGCCCTGGAGGGACAGAGCATCGCCCCCTGGTGGGCAGAGCATCGCCCCCTGGTGGGTGTGCCAGGTGGATCCTGGTCGGGTGCATGCGCGAGTCTGTCAGACTGTCTCTCCCCATTTCTAGCTTCAGAAAAATACAAAAAAAAAAAAAAAAGAGATGCATATAGGCTGAAAGTAAAAGGATAAAAAAAACCCCACATTTTATGCAAATGGAAATGAAATAAAAGCTGGGATAGCAATACTTATATCAGACAAAATTGACTTTAAAACAAGGATATAGTAAGTGATAAAGAAGGCCATTACATAATGATAAAGGGAGCAATCCAACAGGAAGATATAACTATTATAAATATCTATGCACCTAATATAAGAGCACCTAAATATATAAAGCAGACTTTGATAGATATAAAGGGCAAGATGAATAGCATTACTAAATTATTAGGAGATTTCAATACCCACTAACATCACCAGATAGATCCTCAAGAAAGAAAATTAACAAAGAAACAACAGACTTAAAGGACACACTAGATCAACTGGATTGAATAGATATCTTCATAACCTTTCACCCTAAAGCAGCAGAAATTACATTATTTTCAAGTGCTCATGGTATATTCTCTAGGATAGACCACATGTTAGGGCACAAAAGTGGTCTCAACAAATTTAAGAAGATTGAAATTATAGCAAGCACTTTCTCTGATCAAAATGGCATGAAACTAGAAATCAACCACAACAAAAAAATCTCAAAAATTCTCAAACACATGGAAATTATACAGCAGGTTGTTAAATAGTGAATAGAGTAAAAATGAGATCAAAATATAAATTTTAAAAAATCCTAGAAACAAATGATAATAAGCATACAACAACTCAAAATTTATGAGACACAGCAAAAGCAGTACTGACAGGGAAGTTCATAGCACACTTTAAGAAGCTAGAAAAAGCTCAAATAAACAACCTAACCCTGCATCTAAATGATCTAAAAAAAGAACAGCAAGTAAAGTTCAAATGTAGTAGAAGAAAGAAAATAATAAAGATCAGAACAGAAATAAATGACATAGAGGCTAAAGAAACAATACAGAGGATCAATGAAACTAGGAGCTGGTTCTCTAAAAAGGTAAACAAGATCACTGAACCTTTAACCAGGCTCACCAAGAAAAAAAGAGAGAGGACTCAAATAAATAAAATTTAAAGCGAGAGTGGAGAAATAACAACTGAAACAACAGAAATACATAATATATTAAGAAAATACTATGAAGAACTGTATGATATTTGACAAAGGAGGTAAGGGCATACAATGGAGTAAAGACAGCCTCTTTAATAAATGGTGTTGAGAAAATTGGACAGCTACCTGCAAAAAAATAAAACTAGATCACCAGCTTACACCACTCACAAAAGTAAACTCAAAATGGATAAAAGACTTAAATGTAAGCCGTAAGACCATAAGCATTTTAGAAGAAAACAAAGGCAGTAAGCTATCAGACATCACTAGCAGCGATATTTTTGCTGATTTATCTCCATGGCCAAGTGAAATAAAAGACAGGATAAACTAATAGGACTATATCAAACTAAAAAGCTTTTGCATAGCCAAAGACAACAAGAACAGAATAAATAAACAAACTACACAATGGGAGAACATATCTGACAATACATCTGATAAGGGGTTAATAACCAAAATTATATAGAACTTGTAAATCTCAATACCAGGAAGATAAACAATCCAATCAAAAAATGGGCAAAAGAAATGAATAAATACTTCTCCAAAGAGGACATACAGATGGCCAATAGGCATATGAAAAAATGCTCAACATCACTAATCGTTAGAGAAATGCAAATTAAAACCACAATGAGATATCACCTCACACCAGTCAGAATGATGCTCATCAACAAAACAACACAGAATAAGTGCTGGCAGGATTTGCAGAAAAGGGAACCCTCCTGCACTGCTGGTGGGAATGCAGACTGGTTCAACCTCTGTTGAAAACAGTATGGAGATTCCTCAAAAATTAAAAATTGAACTGCCTTTTGACCCAGCTATCCCACTTTTACAAAAATACCCTAAGAACACCATAGAACTGTTCCAAAAGAAGAACTGCATGTTTATGGCAGCATTGTTCACAATAGCGAAGATCTGGAAATAACCCAAGTGTCTGTCAGTGGACGAGTGGATTAAAAAGCTTTGGTACATATTTACAATGGAATACTATTCAGCTATAAGAAATGATGATATTGGATCATTTACAATAACATGGATTGACCTCGATAACATTATATGGAGTGAAATAAGTAAATCAGAAAAAAGTAAGAACTATATGAATCCATACATAGATGGGACATAAAAATGAGACTGAGAGACATGGACAAAAATGTGATGGTAATGGAGTGATAGGGGTAAGGGTGTAGGGAGGGGACGAGGAAGGAGAGAGGGGGTGGGGAAAATGGAGGGCCACAAAGAAAACCAGATAGAAGGTGACAGAAGACAATTTGACTTTGTGTAAGGGGTATGCAACATAATCAAATGTCAAAATAATGTGGAGATGTTTTCTCTGAACATATGTACCCTAATTTATCAATGTCACTCTATTAAAAATTAATAAAAAATGCATGCAAATGCATGCTATATAAATAAAGATATATATAAGAAAAAAATGCATGCCATAACTGTAACAAAAAGAAATTAATATTGCATAAAAACTAGAGCATTCACCAAAAAAGTTTTCAAATTTGAAATCAGCAATTTAGAATTATATAGAAAAAGTTCTAAAACCTTATGCAACAGACAATGAGAAAAATTTTTTTCCCAGTGTAATAGAAGCCATAACATTGGCTGTTCTTACAGCCATTTTTGACATCATTAATATGGAGCATTGATATTTTTACTGTAAAACCGAGTTACTAGCCTGACCTGTGGTGGCGCAGTGGATAAAGTGTCAACCTGGAAACGCTGAGGTTGCCGGTTCAAAACCCTGGGCTTGCCTGGTCAAGGCACATATGAGAGTTGATGCTTCCTGCTCCTCCCCCTTCTCTCTCTCTCTCTCTCTCTCTCTCTCTCTCTCTCTCTCTCTCCTCTCTATAATGAATAAATAAAATCTTAAAAAAAAAAAACTGAGTCACTAAAACTTTTTCATCTATCCATTTTGAATAGATAAAAGCAACAACAGCACAAACTGATTTGTGGCTTTAGGAGACCTTTATGTCATATATTTTATTATAAGTAGAAATCAAAGTTTCTGGTTGGTTGGCTCAGTCGTGGATAGAGTACTAGTCTGGTGAGTGGAATTCCAGGGTTTGATTCTTGGTCAAATTACACAGAAGAGGCAACCATCTATATTTTCACCCCTCCCCTTCTTTATCTGTTTCTCTCTCTTCCCCTCCCACAACCATGACTCAATTGATTTGAGTATGTTGGCCCAGGCTCTGAAAATAGCTCCATGGAACCTCTGCCTCAGGCACTAAAAGTGACCCCATTTTGAGCATGGCTGAAGATAGGAAGAGCATCAGCCCCAGATGGAGGTTGCTTGTTGGATCCCAGTCTGGGCACATGTGGGAATCTGTCTCTCCAGTCCTCTCACTTGAAAAAAAAATAAGTAGAATTCAGATACTTCATAATCCAGAATAGGAGCAATACCATATTAAGGCAGTAGTCCCATGTGTTAGATGACTCATACTAGGGCCCAATTTCACCATGTTGATGAAACTCTTCTGAAGGAATTTCAAGGAGCTGGTCTTCTTACAAGTGGGTGATATAGAATTATAAGTCTGTTGAGATGTGGGAAGGAGTGCCTGGAATTTTGAGATCACTATTGTTAGAGCCACAAAGCACTCACAACACGACCCACCCATCAACACAACTGTGGCCCTATCTACATTATAGCAACAGTAATATTTCAGGGGATAGCCCAGGACCTTCACAGAGCTAGAAGTTGTAATACCTACTGGAAGAAACCTCTCAAAATGGAAATTTATTTTTTATTTTTTCCTCACTTTTTCTTTTTTTCTTCTTTCTCTTTTTAAATTTGAATTTAATTTATTTTAATTTTTTACATTTTTATTCTTATAGTTTGTGGGTGTTTTGTTTTATATATTTTTATTTGCCTTTAGTTTTTTTTCCTGAGGATATTTTTCTTGTCATAATTCTTTAAATTTTTATACTTTTTATTGTATTATTTTTAAATTTTGTAGCTTTTTTTTGTTGTTAGGGTTCTTAACAATACCACTTTCAAATGCCTTCAAGGAAGAAGAAATCAAATACCAAAACTACACAAGACAGAAATGTATTTCAGGAAAAAAATTTAAAATTTTCCAGAAAAAAAAAATTTCAATCACATGGAAGCCTTGGAGTTAAGTAATAGGGAATTCAAAATTGAAGTTCTGAAAATATTCAAGATGCAAGAAGACACCAATAGATAACTTAATGAGCTCAGAAAACAAATTACTAAACAAAATAAACACTTCACCAAGGAGACTGAAATGTTAAAAAACAAACATGAAGAAATAAATACATGAATTGAAGACTTAGGTAGCAAGTTTATCTAACAGAACAAACAAGATAAAGAAAAAAATCAGTGATATTGAAGACAGGCAACTAGAGATGCTACAGAGAGAAAAGGAGAGAGACTTACCAATTAAAAATATTAAGAGAGACTCTAAAGGAATTGTCTGACTCCATCAGAAAGAGCAGTATAAGAATAATGGGTATATCAGAAAAATAAGAGGGGGAGAAGAAATGGAGAGCTTTTTCAAACAAATAATTGATGAGAATTTCCCAAACCTATGGAAAGACTTACAGCCTTGAACCCAAGAAGCAAACAGAACACTGAGTAACTGCAACACAAACAGACTTACTCCAAGTCATATTGTAATAAAATTGTCAAAAATCAGTGACAAAAAGAAAGAATCCTCAAAGTAGTTAGAGAACAGAAGAGCATAACATGTAAAGGAAAGCCCATTAGGTTATCATCAGATTTCTCAGCAGAAACTCTATAAGCTAGAAGAGAGTGGACCCAAACATTCAAAGTACTGGAAATGAGGAATTACCAGCCAAGAATACTATATCTATCAAAGTAATCCTTCAAATGTAAAGGAGAAATAAAAATTTTACAAGCATACAGAAGTTGAGGAAATTTATCATCAGAAAACCCTCACTGTAGGAAATACTCAAGGGCTTATTTGACCAGACACAAAGAACAAAACAAATCAAAACTACAAGTAAAACTCCAACAAGTTCACAATTAACAAGGATAATCTGTGACAACAATAACATAAAAGGAGAAAGAATAAAGATCAGCAGTAGCAAATGAGCATGGAGTGCAGAAGTACTCATATGACAAAGGGCTCTTATGCTTATGAACATTTTTTTCTTAACCTAATGGTAACCATCCATGAAAAAGCCACTACTGAAACAAACAATTTTAAATAAAAGAAGAAACAGAGGAAAGAAGTATGGAATACCAACAAAGAAAACCAACTGATAAAAAAAGAGAAAGAAGAACCAAACAAGAAACACAGCTACCAGAAAACAAAACACAAAATGGCGATAAGACATTTTTAGTGTCAATAACAACTCTAAATGTAAATGGACTGAACTGACCAATAAAGAAGCACAGAATATCAGATTGGATCAAAAAGAAAAATTCAACCACATGCTGCCTTCAAAAGACACATCTAAAGCTGCAAAGACAAAAATGAATGGTTGGAGCCTGACAAGGCAGCAGTGCAGTGGATAGAACATCAGACTGGGAAATGGAGGACCCAGGTTTAAAACCACGAGGTTGCTGGCCTGAGCATGAGCTCATCTGGCTTGAGTGCAGGGTCACTGGCTTGAGCATGGGATAATAGACCTGACCCCATGGTCTCTGGCTTGAGCCCAAAGGTTGCTGGGAAAGTTGCTGGCTTGAGCCCAAGTTTGCTGGCTTAAGCAAGGGGTAACTTGCTCTGCTGTAGCCCCCATCAATGCACATATGGGAAAGCAATCACTGAACAACTAAGGAGATGCAGTAAAGAATTGATGCTTTTCATCTCTTTCTCTTCCTGTCTGTCCCTATTTATTCCTCTCTCTGACTCTCTCTCTGTCTCTGTCAAAAAAAGTGAAAGGTTGAAAAACAATTCTCCAAGCAAATAATATCCAAAGAAAAGCAGGTGTAGCCATACTCAGATCTGATAATGCTGACTTCAAGACAACAAAGATAATTAGAGACAAAGATGGATATTTTATAATAATAAAGAGGACTGTAAGGCCAGGGGTTGTCACCATGGCCATGCAGGTTCACATTGGATTTGGGCAGTGTAAAGCCAGTATCTAAGGCCAGGGCAACCATCATAGCAGCCCGGCTCATGCAGGTTCGCATTGGATTCGGACAGTCGGCAAAGAAACAATGGAGCCACAAACTGGTGGGCCATAGTCTTTAATTCTAGCTTGCACCCGGCGGGCAAGTAAAAACACACACTGGGCTCCAAAACCCAATCACATTCAGTGCTCACAAAGCTACTGATTTATCCGAGTTTTCTAGAATCAAAGGTTTCTAGCTCACCAGACTTATTCTCCTCAGTTCCCCATCTCCTTCCTTATCCCAGATACAAACTCTACACAAACTGGCATCTCACTCAGCACTCCACCATCTTGGCTGCTTCTCCTGGCCTACTCCACGTGGCCTCCTTCTGCTCTCTCATGCTAATCATCCCAGGAACCAAGAGCGCACGCTCCCGTTATGCCCCTATTTTATAGTGTAGCTTCACAACCTCTAATCCAATATACAAAGTAGGGAAGTCCCTAATACAAAGTCACTTCTCTGAGGCATGATTAGATTGTACCACCCCACATCAAAAAGGGTGGAAAAGGCTTTATCCCAAAACCAAGCCCCAGGCTACAAGGATTCTCAACACACATTAATATCACCTGGGCAACGGCCTCACGTGGGCAGCAACATTTTTAATAAAGTGAGCATAATATATTTTATCTGCCCAACAGGCAGACAATAAAAAAACTGTGGAGCCAGAGGATGGTGGCCTGTAAAGCCAGTGGCCAGGGCCACTTTCACAGCAGCCAGGCCCATGCAGGTTCACATTGGATTCGGACAGGCTGTAAAGAAACAACGGAGCCAAAAGCTGATGGGCCATAGTCTTTAATCCTAGCTTGCACTCGGTGGGCAAGCAAAAAACACACACTGGGCTCCAAAACCCACTCACATTCAGTGCTCACAAAGCTACTGACTTATTCGAGTTTCCTAGAATCAAAGGTTTCTAGCTCACCAGACTTACTCACCTCTGTTCCCCATCTCCTTCCTTCTCCCTGCACAAACTCTGCACAAACTGGCCTCTCACTCAGCACTCCACCATCTTGGCTGCTTTTCTCTCCTCCACATGGCCTTTCTCTGCTCTCCTCTCTGCTCTCTCCTCTAATGATAATCTCAGGAACCAAGAGCACAAGCTCCGGTTCTGCCCCCACTTTATAGTGTAGATTCATAACCTTTAATCCAATATACAAAATAAGGGAAGTCTCTAACACAAAGTCACTTCTCCGAGGCATGATGGGATTGCACCACCCCACATTAAAAAGGGTGGGAAAGGCTTAATCCTAAAACCAAGCCCCAGGCTACAAGGATCCTGCCTGCCCACAGCCTGCCCCCAACACACATTAATATCACCTGGGCAACGGCTTCCACGTGGGCAGCGCCATCTTTAACAATGTGAGCATAATACATTTTATCTGCCCAACATGGGCCATTTTTTATATTAAAGTCTCATAATGGTGGATGAGCAAGCAAGCAGTGTGGACTGCTTCCCTTTCACTTAGGGCTCCCATAGCTCCAAATCATCCTCTAGACCAGGGGTCTCAAACTCGCGGCCCGCGGGCTGCATGCAGCCCGCCGAACAATTTTGTGCGGCCCACAGAATAATCCACGAAGTTCAAAATATTTTGGATAAAATTAAGTAAGCTTAGGGGCCTACTTGTATTTTTCATTTCTCTAGCATCCTAGCTAGATATTAGCTTAGTTAATAGCAGTTGTGATGCGAACTACAGTTTCTGGTCGTTTTGTGACACTGAGTAAACTGCATGTACGATTGTGCTTGTTGTACTGATTTTTTTTTGTTTTCAACTGCAGTGAGAAAAGTGTTGCGTAACAGTTGCCTTTTGTAGACCTAGTGCGGCCCGCCGACTGGCTGTGATCTTGCTCTGCGGCCCACATGCTGAGTTGAGTTTGAGACCCCTGCTCTAGACTCTCCCAAACTCACAGGCCACCACCAGACTTAGCACCCTCTTTCTGTCTCTCTGCACTCTCTCTCTTTCTCTCTGTTTCTATCTCTGGATTCTCTCTGCACTCCTCTGCCCAGAAAAACAGGTGGGTGTGTATGTGTGGGAAACCATTCTTCAGCAAACAATAGTCCCTCCCAAGCAGGAAGGCAATCTGCAATTTGCAATCTGCCAACCTGAGGGCAAGCACATACTGCCTTTCACAGACTACACACACATATTGCTGGCCAGGCCAATGAAAAATAGAAGGGAGCAAACCTCAACACTTGTTTTATGCTTGAAACATATTGGTTTGCCCAACATTCTATCCCTTTTAGGATGGCTCACATATATTTTGCATTGGCCTGGGCAGCACTATTTGGTGTAGTCCGTGAAAGGCAGCAGATGCTTGCCTTCAGGGCAGCAGATTGCAAATTGCGGATTGCCTTATTGCTTGGGAGGGGTTATTGTTTCCTGAAGAAGGTTTTGGTTTTGTTGTTGTTGTTTTTTGCCCCAGCACATTTTGCTGGAGGGTGAAGAGAGGAAGAAAATGCAGAGAGAGAGAGAGAGAGAGAGAGAGAATTGAGAGAATCCTGGAGGGGGAGTTCAGAGTATGTGAGGTGTGGAACCTGTGACTGAGGTGATTCTTGGGAGCCCTGAGAGAAAGGGAAGTAATGGTCCCTGCCTGTTTCCTTGTCTGCTATTATGAGACCTTAGTAAATGAAATGGCTTATTATTTTCTGTCTCCAAAGTTTTTTTACCATCTGCCTGAATCCAATGGGAACCTGCATGACTATGGCTGTAGCCCCTGGTCTTACAGGGACATTGTATCAAGAAGCCATACACTTCTTGCCTGACCTGTGGAGGCACAATGGATAAAGCATTTGCTGGTTTGAAATCCTGGGCTTACCTGGTCAAGGCACATATGGGAGTTGATGCTTCTTGCTCCTCCCCCTGTTTTCACTATCTCTTTCCTCTTTCTCTCTCTCCCAAATAAAAATGAATAAATAAAGTAAAAAAAGAAACCAAAACACTTCTGAATATATATGCATTATACCAGAAAGCACCAAAATATATGACATCTATTAACCGATCTAAAAATAGAAACAGCCAAAAACACAATCATACTTGAAGATTTTAACAAACCATTGATGGTTTATACAGATCATCCAAACAGAAAATCAATAAAGAAATATCAGGACCTAAAGGACACAATAGACTTTTATAGGACATTTTTTCCCAAAATGTCAGATTATACATTATTCTCCAGTGCACATGGAAAATTCTTAAGGATAGACCATATGTTGGCCACAAAACTAACATCAACAAATTCAGAAAGACTAAAATTATACCAAGCATTTTTTATTGCAAGACTTTGAAATTAGAATTCAACTTAAAAAATGAAGTAGAAAAACCCACAAAAATGTAGAAATTAAACAGCATACTTTAAAAAAATGACTGGGTCAAAGAAGAAATAAAAGCAGAGATCAAAAGATATATACAGACAATGAAAATGACAGCATGACATAACAAAATTTCTGGGTTGCAGCTAAAGCAGTAATAAGAAGGAAGTTTATATCACTTCAGGATTAATTCAAGAAACAAGAGAAATCCCAAACAAACAACCTAACATCACACCTTAAGAAAGTAGAAAAAGAACAAAGACAACCCAAAGTCAGCAGAAGAAAGAAAATAGTAAAAACTAGAGCAAAACTGAATAAAACAGAGATGAAAAAATATAGAAAAAAATTAATATAACAAAGAGCTGGTTCTTTGAATAGATCAATAAAATTGGCAAACCACTAGGTAAACTCATAAGGAAAAAAGAGGAAGGACTCATATAAATGAAATCTAAAATGAAAGAGGAGAAATTACCACAGACATTATAGATATATAAAAGATCATAGTAGAATATTATGAAATATTAATGCCACCAAAATCAACAACCTAGAGAAAATGAATAAATTATTAGAACTATAATCTTCCTAGACTGAACAATGAAAAAGTGGAAAACCTAAATAGACCTATAAGCAGGGAGAAAATAGAAACAACTATTAAAAACCTTTCCCAAAACAAAAGACCAGGACCAGATGGTTACACTAATGAATTCTACATAACATTAAAGAACATTTGATTCCAATTCTTCTCAAAGTCTTCAAAAAAACAGAAAAAGAAGCAATGTTCCCCAACATATTTTATAAGGCCAACATAAATCATACAAAAACCTAGAAATAACAATACAAAAAAAATGAAAAATATTGACCAATATTTCTAATGAATACAGATGCAATAATTTTAAACAAAATAGTAGCAAACTGAATACAGCAACACATTAAAAAATAATATATTATGATAAAGTGGGATTCATTTCAGGAGCACAAGGATGGTTCAACATGTGGAAATAGATCAATGTATTGAATAATACACCACATCAACAAAACAAAGAACAAAAACCATATGATCTTATCACTAGATGCAGAAAAGGTATTTGTTAAGATATAATATCCTTTATGTTCAAAACACTCAATAAAATTGGAATAGAATGAAAGTACCTCAACATAATAAAAATCATATATGACAATCCATCAGTTACTATCATACTAAGTGGTGAAAAAATGAAGGCATTTTCTCTAAAATCAGGAAAAAGACAAGGTTGCCCACTCTCTCCACCCTTATTCAATATAATTCCGGAAGTTTTAGCCAGAGCAATCAGGCAAAATAAAGAAATAAAAGGTATTCATATTGGGAAATAAGAAGTAAAGGTATCACTTTTTGTAGATCACATGATCCTGTACATAGAAAACCACAAAGACTGCACCAAAATACTATTAGAAACAATAAATTAATACAGTAAAGTCACAGGATACAAAATTAATATAAAAGTCTACTGTTTTTCTGTATGCCAGCACTGAAACTTCAGAAAATGAACTCCAAAAAAAATTCCCTTTACAATTGCAACAACAAAAAAAATAAAGTGCTTAGGAATAAACTTAACAAAGGATGTGAAGGACCAAATACTGAAAACTACAAAACATTATTGAAAGAAATAAAAAAAGACACAATGAAATAGAAAAATATTCTAAGTTCATGGGTTGAAAGAATCAACATATTTAAAATGGCCTTATTACCCAAAGCAATATACAAATTTGAGGCAGTTCTCATGAAAATTCCAATGTCATTCTTTAAAGAAATAGAACAAAAAATTAGCAGGTTTGTATGGAATGACAAAAAACCCTGAATAGTTAAAGCAATCTTGAAGAATAAGAATGAAGCTAGATGTATTAACTTCTTGACTTTAAATTATACTATAGAGCCATGATAATCAAAACAGTATGGTATTGGCAGAAAAACAGACATACAGACCAATGGAACAGAATTGAGAGCCCAAAATAAAACCACATATATGTCGACAAATCATCTTTGACAAAGGACCCCAAAACACCCAATGGAGAAGAGAAAGTCTGTTTAACAAATAGTGATGAAAATATTGGAAAACCACATGCAAAAGAATGACACTAGACTAGTGTTTGTTTTCCTGTACAAAAATTAATTCAAAATGGATCAAATACCTAAATATAAGACCAGAAACTATAAATTAAATAGGCACTAAGCTCATGGATCTTGGCCGTAAAGAACAATTTATGAATTTGACCCCAAATGCAAGGGGAGTGAAGACAAAAATAAAGGAATGGGACTATGTCAAACTAAAAAGCTTCTGTACAGCAAAAAACAAATAGGCAGCCATCTAAATGGGAGATAATATTTGCAAACAACAGCTCTAATAAGGTGTTAATATCCAAAATATATAAAGAACTCACAAGCTTAGCAACAAACAAGTAAACAATCCAATTAAAAAATGAGGAGAGGGGCCCTGGCCAGTTGGCTCAGTGGTAGAGCATTGGCCTGTTGTGTGGGAGTTCCCTGTTCGATTCCCAGCCAGGTCACACAGAAGAAGCGCCCATCTGCTTCTCCACTCCTCCCCCTCTCCTTCCTCTCTGTCTCTTTCTTCCCCTCCCGCAGCCAAGGCTCCATTGGAGCAAAGATGGCCCGGGTGCTGAGGATGGCTCTGTGGCCTCTGCCTCAAATGCTAGGATGGCTCTGGTTGCAGCAGAGCAACGCCCCAGATGGGCAGACCATTGCCCCCTGGTGGGCACGCTGGCTGGATTCCAGTAGGGCACAATCGGGAGTCTGTCTGACTGCCTCCTCATTTCCAGCTTCAGAAAAACACAAAAAGAAAAAAAAAATGAGGAGAGGACCTGAAAAACACTTCTCCCAAGAGGCCATACAAATGGCCAATAGATATATGAAAAGATACTCATCTTCACTAGCCTCCCCATTTCCAGCTTTAAAAAAATACAAAAAAATAAAATAAAATAAAAAATGCAAATGAAATCTACAATGAGATACCACCTCACACCAGTTAGATTGGCTATAATCAACAAGACAGATAATAATAAGTGTTGGAGAGGCTGTGGAGAAAAAGAGACCCTCATTCACTGTTGGTGGAAATGCAAATTAGCACAACCATTATAAAAGAAAGTATGATGATTCCTCAAAAAATTAAGAATAGAACTACCAGGCCCTGGCCGGTTGGCTCAGTGATAGAGCGTTGGCCTGGCGTGCAGAAGTCCCAGGTTCGATTCCCGGTCAGGGCACACAGGAGAAGCGCCCATCTGCTTCTCCACCCCTCCCCCTCTCCTTCCTCTCTGTCTCTCTCTTCCCCTCCCGCAGCCAAGGCTCCATTGGAGCAAAGATGGCCCGGGCGCTGGGGATGGCTCCTCGGCCTCTGCCCCAGGCGCAAGAGTGGTGCTGGTCGCAACGGAGCAATGCCCCAGAGGGGCAGAGCATCGCCCCCTGGTGGGCGTGCTGGGTGGATCCCAGTCGGGTGCATGCAGGAGTCTGTCTGACTGTCTCTCCCTGTTTCCAGCTTCAGAAAAATACAGAAAAAAAAAAAAAAGAATAGAACTACCATATGACCCAGCAATCCCTCTACTGAGTATCTACTGCAAAAACTCAAAAACATTGGTATGAAAAGATCCATGCACTGCTCTTCACATTTATTGCAGCATTATTTATAGTGGCCAAGACATAGAAACAACCAAAGTCTCCCTCAATAGAAGATTGGATAAAAAAGATGTGGTACATATATACAATGGAATACTACTGGGCCATAAGACCCATGACATAGTGACATTATTGATAACATGGATGTAACTTGAGAATGTTATACTAAGTTAAATAAGTAAATCAGAAAAAGCTAAGAACTGGATGATTTCACATATAGGTGGGATATAAAACTGAGACTTATGGACATAGATAAAAGTAAAATAACCCTTCCTCCAGGAGGAATGGAAAGGGGGGGGATGGGAACATAAGTGAATGGGAAGGGGGGAGTGGTAAAGGTTTAAAGAGGGACAAATATAAAGTGATGAAAATGATTTGACTTTGGGTGATGGTTATACAACATAATGAACAGTTCAAATGCTATAGAAATGTTCGCCTGAAATCTATGTACTTGTATTGATCGATGTCACCCTGCTAAAGTCAATTTTTTAAATAAAATTAAAAATTAAAAAAATTACTATTAGTTAGATTATCCTATGACAGTAGTAGTATGCCATCTGAGATAATGTATTTAACTACTTATAGAATGTTTTATATTATTGTTTTCTCTCTCAACAGTTTTAAAAAGCAATTATTATTTAACCTGCTCCTGAAACTTTTAAATTAATCTACAAATAAAAAAGTGGATATTGATTTGCCATTTTTTTGATATTTTAATGCAATATTTATATATTTTTCAAGAATGTTTCAGGAGATCAGCTGAGATGAGTGGAGGGGAGAGAGAAACAGAGGAAGAGACAGAGACAGAAAGAACTAACTAAGCTGCCTGATATCAGAGCAGCAAGCCACAAAGGAGAGTTAAACATTTCATTACTTATTAAGGTAATATAAGCGAGAGTCTAAAACTGGAGGAAACATCTCTTTCTCTTTTTTTATCTTCCACCATGGAACATTATTCCTGGCAAAGGGCAAGTGAATCAGTGGTTATCATACTGTTGAGGGACCGGAGAACAATGTTCTGCATTTGAAGGAGGGCTAAATAAAAAAGTCAGGGATCAAAGGTAGTGCGTACTGAGTCAGAGTAGGGAATGATGTCTAAATTTTTCCTTCATCCATCTGATGCTCTTAGCAAAGGCACCAAAAGACCTCTAACCAAAGTATCATGATTTTGAATGCCTACCTCTTGACATCAAAGGTAGAGCATTAAAGATAGGTAAGTTTATAGATTCTCTGCCAACATTCAGAATTGCTTTCTTTCTTTCATGTTTATTTACATATCTTCCCATCTGTTATGCTTCCTTTTAAAAAACCCTTTGACATCTATTTTGTGTCTGGTCCTATAAACAGTTAAGCAACATAATCTATTCTAAAACATAATCATGCACATTTTATTTCACTTTCTATTATACTTTTGTAGTAAGTTTTAAATTTTAAAATATATTTTTAACTGAGTAGATATTAAAAGTCACAAATAGGGGAACATTGAAATACATATAGAAAATAAATGTTTTCTAAGATCATTTGTTTTTTGTTTCAGTATATTTTTTGTATTTTCCATAAATAATAAATAAATGGAGAAAATACATTTGATTTTATTATATTGGCACAAAATAATTATATCTTTCTAACTAAGGTAGAAGAAAGCCAGAAACTTGAAGAAACAAATTGATGTTTCATCAAGAATAGACTTTATAACTGACTATCTCTAGAATAATGTAGTGAAGAACTCCACTGTGACTGGATAATGATGGTACAAGATTAGACAATTTAAGAGGAAATGGTAGGTTTAAATGCCTGGGGATAGAGAGGGGTCAGATAAAAATCAGTGATATTACTTAAGTTCAAAGTGTCAGAACACTATTGAGGACATTAATGAGAGTGAATCAAAATACAGATATTTGATTGGGTCAATTTAAACAAAGTTAAATACTTACAATGTGTCTGTAAAGTCATGATGCACTTTTGACTGATGCCGGGGTCCAGTCTCGGGGGGAATCCAGGGGTCCCACAGGAAGAAATGGCGTCGGTGAAATCAAGTGAGAGAGCTGAATTCTTTTCTTTCTCTTTATTCTCTAGTTAGCATTTACTGCCAGGCATCTCTGCCAAATGCTAGTATAGCTTCTTTTTTATACACACACACTAAGTTACAATTACATGGTATTAATCATTGCTTCTGTTTCACTATGTTTACATGTTTCCAGATAACAGTTAATTTATATCTATAAACTACAAATCAGGTGGCAAATCACTCAAAGTACAACTATAAAATAACTTGAATAGCGATAACAACATTGGTAAAAGCTTTTAAAGGAATAGTACTAACTAATAACTCAACTTTACTGTTGTTGTGAGTCAAGGGGCAGAGAGAGATTAGCAGACGAAATCATTAAGGACTAGAGAAGGACCACCGCTTGCTCAGACAAATGGCCTTGAGTTTATGCAGTGTCCTAATTTTTCTCACAAGATTTCAAAAGGCTTGCCCATTAAGAAATTGACATAACATTAAGAGTAACTTTTACTTAAAGATATATAGAATGCACCTGCAAGATAGCTTAGTAGCAACATAATTTCAGAAGACATTAATTGCTATTGCTTCTATGGATCCCCCACATTCCTCTCATTATATGAAGGAAAAATCTTGGAAAGTACATAAACCTCATGAGAGTGTCTCACTGAGAAAGCCCAGCAACTGCCTTCAGTCATAAAACAAGTCTCTTAGCAAAACATTCTTTTCTTGCTGACTGCATTCCCATCCCAGGCCACGCAACGGGCCATTTCATTACACCTTACCTAAGATTCTATTGTCTAGTCAAATTTTATTTATTTACTATATTCACACACTAGTTAAGTTCTAACTATATTCTTCTCAGAGTGTTCCACCATCTGCAGGTCAGGTAAGCAAGAAGAAAGGAAAGTTTCTCTACTCTACCACATGAAAAGGCTAGGGAGGAAAAATGATGAATTAAGTGAAGGCCGAAAGGTGCTCTGTGCACAGCCACTGCCTTCTACCCATTCACAAGTCACAATCTATTCTTTCTAACATGATTAATAAGAAGAAATTTTCCTACAAACTTAACCCTTTACGAGGGATATCATAGCCAGCCTCTTATGTTTATGAGCCCAGTTCAAGGGGCTAACAGGCTTTTCTGTGGAACTCACACCCTCTGTCTCATTTTCAAAGAAATTACTATGAATCTACAGGGAAAGCATGGTACTATTATCCCTGTGCCATAAATAATAGCACACACCCAGAAAAGGGGGGATATAAGGCCAGATTAATTCAAAAAGCCAAAGGGGGAAGTATCGTTGTGACTTTCCTTTGCAGTGACTTTGTCAACCCGCAGCCATTGGTCTTCACTGAGGTGACTTTGTCAACCTGCAGCCGTTGGTCTTCTCTGCTGTGACTTTGTCAATCATCAGTTTTTGATCTTCTTCTGCTGTGACCTTGTCAGCCAGCAGTTGTGGGTCTTCTCTGCTGTGACCTTGTCAGCCAGGAGTCGTTGATTGGCTCCCAACAGACTGGCAACAGGAAAGCAACAAAAGATGATAGAAATGTGAAATCTGCACCAAATAAAAGGAAAACCCTCCCAGTTTCTGTAGGATAATGTGGCAGCATGTGCACATGCACAGATGATGACATAACACCATGTATACAGTGAAACAGCCCACGGCCATGCCAGTCAAGATGTGGACAGTACAGAGGAAAGTTCAGTGTGTTCTGTGGCTTGGTAAATTTGAATCCATGACCAAAGTGCAACATGACTATCGGCACGTTTATAACAAAGCACCACCACATAGGAATAACATTACTCGGTGGGATAAGCAGTTGAAGGAAACCGGCAGTTTGGTGGAGAAACCTCCTTCTGGTAGGCCATCAGTCAGGGATGAGTCTGTAGAGGCTATATGGGATAGCTACCTAGGGAGCCCTAAAAAATCTGTGCGTGAGCCCACATCAAACTGCACTGAATAGGTATGAAACTGGGAGAGTTTTCCTTTTATTTGGTGCAGATTTCACATTTCTATCATCTTTTGTTGCTTTCCTGTGACCAGTCAAAAGTGCACCATGACTTTATGGACACACTGTATTACACACCTTATCTTTTTTTTCTGATAATTTACTAAAACAACATGACATATAAAATTACAGAGCTGATAGTTGGTGAATACTATAAAAAATTAGTAGCTAAAACAAGTAAATTAAACTACTTTTTAATTTTTTTAGCATTTATTGGGTGTTCTTTAAAAAAACTGAAAACAACTCAAAACTTAATTGACTAAATGGTAAACACCATAATAAATGATATAAAAGGGACAGTTTTACATACTATGTATTCATGGTTCATAGTTCTTCTTCTGTGAAAATTCACATTAGGGCCTAGATTATATTTTCCTTTTAAATGTAATATTTCTGGTGGTTTAGATTTTAGTGTATGTTGATATTTTGTAATTTCTACCTCTGAGAAAATTATTTCCTTGACATTTGTATCAATTACTCATTTTCTTTTGATACAATCTGTGTAACATAGTTTTTTTTTTTTTTTTTTTTTCATTTTTCTGAAGCTGGAAACAGGGAGAGACAGTCAGACAGATTCCCGCATGCGCCCGACCGGGATCCACCCGGCACGCCCACCAGGGGCGGTGCTCTGCCCCCCAGGGGGCGATGCTCTGCCCATCCTAGGCGTCGCCATATTGCGACCAGAGCCACTCTAGCACCTGAGGCAGAGGCCACAGAGCCATGCCCAGCGCCCGGGCCATCTTTGCTCCAATGGAGCCTTGGCTGCGGGAGGGGAAGAGAGAGACAGAGAGGAAAGCGTGGCGGAGGGGTGGAGAAGCAAATGGGCGCTTCTCCTATGTGCCCTGGCCGGGAATCGTACCCGGGTCCTCCGCACGCTAGGCCGACGCTCTACCGCTGAGCCAACCGGCCAGGGCTTTGTGTAACATAGTTTTGACACTGAATCCTCTTTAAGCCTACTCACTTTATAAGAAAAAAAGAATTTATTCAGTGTATCCTTTCTGTTCCAGAAACCCTTTGAAATATATATATATATATATATATATATATATATATATATATATATATATATAATGCCATTCAATATATATACCATTCAAGAGGATAAAGATATATTGTTTTTTCAAAGCAACACTTGGAGGTAGATTTTTCAAGGATCTTTATAGGTACCAGAACAGAAGCATAAAATGTTAATAAGTTTCCAAGGTTATAACAGTATTGAAGGGGCAGAGTTAGCTAGCTGTGCAACATGGCTGTCTGGCCACAAAGCTCAGACCTTATCTATTGTATGCTAGTATCTAATGAGCTTTCACTTGTGCAAATTGTTGACAGTTTTTCAAGCAAGTGATTCTGTTCTAGCCCAGATCATCTTCCTGTGTGGAACTAAAATCCCAGGGAACTAAGTATAAATGATTAACATGCAGATGAGATTTTTAAAAATGTTGACTAGCCTTTCATTGTCAATTTAAAAATGAAGTCTTAGATTTTCTAGTTATACCTTACTGCTATAAAACTCAGAGGTAATTTGTGCTTGGTTGTTGCACAATTCTGCTATCAAAAAGTCCTATATTTCTTTTTTTCCTTTTTTACAAGTTGTCATTATATTTAAATAATAATGTCTGATCTTGTTGTATTACATTCTTAAGCTATATCTCCTTATTTTCTTTTTTGGGAGGAGACAGAATGTGAAGAAACAGTTTGATTTATAAAATAAGATTGTTGATTTATATATTAGCTTAATTTATAAAATTAAGTGAATTATGGAGAAGTGTTTTGTACATTATGAAAAATAGCCTAAAGTATAGAAACATCTTCTGATAGAATTTTTTATTAGTTTTTTAAGTGGCTTGGTGTTTATTTACCATTTATTTGGTCCTATGATTAAGACATTTTATATTTGCAAAGAATAGAGTTGTATTTATGCTGACATTAATGTGGAAGGTTATTTTGAAAAATATATTATTAACCTAATTTTGCTAAGGATAAAACTAAAATTCAGGAGTTTATTTGGTGTCAGTTTCTACAGCTCTTAAGTAACAAAATTAGTGGTTGCAATAAAATATTTTAACCATATATCCAGTGTGCTTTTAACATGAAGAGTGTGATAAATGACTCAGCTATTCTTTTCTGTGACACATTTCCTTCAAAGGCTGAAACAGCTGGAAGAAATTTCAAAATGGGTCCAGGAGATAAATATTATGTCAGAAACTACACTATGACATGTACAATGATGAAATTGTAGATTGGTGAATTATATTAATGAAAGTTTAGGCAAAAATATGCATGACTCCTCAGAATCTATCCAACATTGTTGAGTGCAATAATGAATGTGGATAATGATAATTCATTTTAAGAAAACAAAGTTAATAAACAGCACCCATTTCTATCAGTGTTTGAGAATTTTGTTTTGAGAATTATTAACATGTATTTAGAAAAAATGGTAGTTATATTTAAAGTCACAGCCAAAATTAAGAACTTGGTTTTATTTTAGAATTCATGTGTTATTCTCATAAAAAAAAGTTTTTTTAAACTTTCTGACATGATATATTATATAAAATAAACATAGCAGTAAAAACTTTACTCCCATAATATGGTTATTGTGTATGTCTTTCTTTGGGCTAGTCCAGGTTAACTTCTTATTGTTTTATGTATGTCTGCCATATTGTTGATGTCTCATATTGTCAAGAAGCTTATATGTAACCTTCTGAATCATATATAAGTCTCTAAAACCAGGTGTGATGCAATAATAAAGTCAAATGAACTAACTTGTTTGATTTGTTACTGAGAGTTCAAGGATTTTCTGCTTCACTCAAATATTAAAAAAAAAAAAAATGAGAACCAATATTGTCATTTAATCCCAGAATAGAAAAAAAAGCCACATTCTTTTAGTAAACATCTCATTTAGATTTTATTTTTTTAGAAATAAGCTCAGATTGCTAATCTTAGAATCCAAAACAAATTAAAAATAAAATAACAACAAACATAGCCTTTTATTATTGAATTTAATGTCATGATATTTTGTTTATTCCTAGAAGAAAAAAATGTGTATCTACCCTTTAAACTCATAAGTCCTTGAAAGACTCTTCCAGTTTTCATATTTGCTCATGTTTCCCAAACAAAGTGTAGAGTAAAAACATGAAGGGTAATCTCACAACAAAATGAAACAGATGGCATCATGATACTCAGAGATAGTTATATTATAGCTGGTCAAATTTGCAGCAGTAAGAAAAACAATTATTTATAAATAAGGATGTAGTGTTGGAACTTTCTATAATAGCAACATACATCAATTAACAATTAAAAGTAAAAACAACAACAGTTGAAAAGCATTGTTTTACATATTTTATCAAGTAATTTTTAATTTTGTTGCTGTATCTTTCACTAATTTAGTTCCTTAGTTATTGCATTTATTTCTGAATCTCAATTTTCTTTAATGGGTATTCATCCAGAATGGTGAACACATTATGTGCAGCCCAACTCTAACAATATTTAACATTGCAGGAAGGTTTATGTGTCATATTTCATTAAGTTAGATATTTGTTTGTGAAATGCATTTACATAATTAAATTACACTCATGTCTACTATTAAAATTAATCACTAAGAAATGACTTGTAGTTCATAGTATCAGACACTGCACATCATGATAATATATTTGATAAAATTAGTATTATTTAATATATGATGAAACATCCAGAAATGCTAGATGAATGAAGACAGCTCAACAAGTCATGAGGGTATATAATAATCATATGGAGAAATAAATATAATTATAAATTATAATAATATTTACCTTCAGTTTCTCTAGGAAATAAATAAAACATAATTGCTGTTAAGTATATACTTGTAGTTAATGAAAGGTTTTTCATGAGAAGAAAATATATGAAAGGATTTTTTACAACAAATATTGTTGTGAGTTGGGTGTGCAGAGAGAGATCAGCAGACAAAATGTCAGTGAACTAGCAAAGGACCACAGCTCACTCAGGCAAATGGCACTGAGTTCATGCTGTGTCCTATTTTTATTCACAAAATTTCAAAAAGCTTGTTTACTTAGAAATTGGCATAGCATCAAGCATAATTTTTACTTAAAGATACATGAAACACATCTGCATGATAGCTTAATAGCAGTACAATATCAAAAGGCATTAACTGCTATTGCTTCTATGGTTCCCACAACATTCTTTTTTTTATCTTAAGGAATAGCCTTGAAGGGAGCAGTAAAATCTTATGAGAATGTTTTACTGAGAAGAGAGTCTAGCAACTGCCTTTGGTCACATAGACTTGTTCCAGTGACTCTTCTTCGAATCACAAAACAATTCTCTTGGCAAAACATTATTTTTTTGTTGTTGTTGGCTGTGTTCCCATTCAAGTTCACGCGGTGGATTTTACTACACTTCCCCTTTTTTGTTTATGCTGAATGTTATGAAGCACCACAGAAAACATAGCCTTCTGTCTTTCATCCTGTATTTCTTTTGCTTTGATTTGTCGACAGACTATATATAAAAGAAAATGTAGAATTAATACTATTATCAAAAGCCCCACAGTGAATCCCAACAATCCTTTAATATGTTCAATAGGATTTAGTTGCAATAAACTATCCATTAATCCCTTCAATATAGGTTGACCTATCAGAATTTCTAATTTTCCTTTTTTCTTTAAAGCTTCATGAATATGTCTTTGTAATTCAATAATTTTTTTAGTCATATTATTATGATTTAACAAATGCTTTTCAACATTTTCCTAAGGGAAATAAGTATGATTTTAAGGAATAGGGGTAACATAAAAAGTAGTGACATTTTAGCTTAATTTGTTTTTGCAGGCTAACAATTTGATCTCTTAACATAATCATAGTCTGTTCTAAATCATTAACTTTAGTATTAATGTTACTATCTATACATTATTGAGAAGTCCGCCATTGTTCAGAATCTTCATGCCATTTTTGTACAAAGTTTACAGTCTGTATACTTTGATGTAATGCAACTTCAGATATAGCAGCCATGGTGATTACAGCTATTGGTCTTATAATGATGGCAATAATCAGTCCTACTAGTCTCTTGGATTGCTTCAAGGACTTAATAATATGTAACAGCATCATGGAAGGGGAACCCTGCCACAACCAATGCATCTGTATTGGAATCCAGACTCCTATTTGGGCTCTTAAAATGTATATACTTTGACTTTTTATTAAAAAGAAGAGTTTGAGCATAGGAAGTGGGTGACGTCACGGAAATGGCGCCGTGAGAAGCGCGTCCGATAGCTCTCCCCTAAATCACAACAAATTTATCAACTAGAAACAGAAAAATTTATCCTCGGAGCATTCCAGAGTTCCACACAAACTGAAAGCAAAAGGACTGTTATCACTTGAATCTGAGAGACGAGGGTGTGGAGGAAGCTACCGCAGCGACGCTCATTCAAGCCGCCAGGGAGTGCGCCCGCGGTGAGTCAGCCCATATACTTGGGAACCGCAAGCCGCTGTGAGCGGCCGACTGCGAGCCGCCGCGAGCCCGCGAGCTGCCGCGAACCCCCGCGAACCGCCACCGCGAGCTGCCGCGAGCCCCCGCGAACCGCCACCGCGAGCGGCCGCCACGAGCCGCCACGCGCGCGCCCGGTCCAGTTGAGCACTGCTGACGTTCCCAGCGGCCCGCACACTGCGAGTGGGGGTCGCCAGCCACCGGTGCCCTGAGCGCCCCATTCGCGCGCGTGCCTTGGGCATTCCACGCGCCCAGGGCACCCTACTGGCCCGCACACCCAGGGGGCTCCATTATCCTGCACCTGGTGTGGTCCAGCCGCCAGCGGCGGGGCGAGCGGGAGAGGCTTGGGAGATTCTCTCCATGGGCGGGGCACCTCACCCAGCCATTCAAGCTAACAATCAAGCGTTGGGGGAGGGGCGCGCGCAGGCAGCCTAAAATACCTTCGGAAACACAGCTGCGACCCAATCACTGAAATTAGCTTAACCCATGAAATCTGCGCACCCTCGGTTCTAATTGATAAGATCTCTCTCAGTTCAGCGATCCAAGACAAGAGGCGTGATATTTTTTAGTGCCTCTCGCTAAAGGGGCGGGGGCAACTTCTGATTGATAGAGCCTCCATATTCAGGGATAAACGCTAACAAGAAGGACTTGGCAGATAATAAGGTCTATACTACACTAGTCGTAAGCAGAGACTAGTGCCTCTTCTTCCCTGCAAAAACAGGCTACAAAGTGTGGAAAGCCTGGGTTGAGAGGTCCAACTAAATGATAGGCGCTGAACAGTCACCTTGACAACAACTGACTCCCACCCCCGCCTGATTACACTGGAGGCCCTGACTCTCAGAGCCTTTCCCAAAGCCTTGCACTGAGTGGGGATAGAGTGGGGATTTCCCAGCTCTTTGAGCCTCTTACTCCCCAGGCAGAAGCAGTTGCAGCCTTATAGCTGGATCACTAGGCTGCTAATTCAGAAAGGGGGGACTAGGAGAGAGAATCCAGGAAAGCAAACTCTCTCATCGTTGGACCCTGCAAACGCCAACAAGCCTTTACTTCTAGCAAGACTAAAGCCAATTATATGACATTGCCATAGAATCCCATCAACTGCAAATCCCTAACTAAGAGTGACACAGGGGCAGAGCCTGGGGTACAGAGTCACCGACTAGGAAGAGGGAGAGAAAAGAAAAAGGAAGAAGTTAACCTCTCAAAATCAAGAAAAACCCACAGACTTTACAACTTGATCCACTAATTTTTTTTTTGTTGTTGTTGTTGTTGCTTGTTTCTTCTATCTTTTTGCCTTTATTTCCTCCACCTCGGTCCTTCTATTCTCTGCCCATCTTATGCTTCCCCTTTCTTGAACTACACTACCCATGAGTGTTGCATATTATTTTTCTTCTTCATCCTCACCCTCCTTTAAGGTTATACTCCAAAACACTTAACTCTCACTCTCTCCTCTTTTGTTTTTTTTTTTGTCTTGCTTTATTTTGTTTTTTTCTCCTCCTATTTTATTTCTTCCTTCGTTTTTCTCTTTCTCTTATTTTTTCCTTTCTATTCGTTTTTTCTTTTCTCATTTTACTTTCCTCCCATATAATCCTCAATCACGAACAAATTAGTTAATTTGGGACTCAAGGCTTTTTTTTGGTTTTATTTCTCTTTTTTGCTTTTGTTTTTTTTTTTTCTCTTGTTTGTTTATTTTTGTGGCATTTTGGGTCCTCCCAACCCAAGGTCTCCATTGTATTTAGTCTTCGCTCCACTTAATACAACAGATTTTTACTTATTATTTTTATTTTTTCTTCTTTATTATTCTTTTTTGGTCCTTTTTTCTGATTCCCTCTTATCCCTCTCATTATATCTCTTAGTTGACCATCACTTACAAGCAAATCATCTTATGCTTGTCTAAGATTTTCTTCCTTTTTTTTTTTTTTTTTTTTGCATTTAGTAGGTCCCTACTCCCTTTTTTTGCCCCTTGAACTCTTCACCCCAAATCAGGCCCTCCATTATAGGCACGATATTTCCCTGAGGAGGGGAGAGGAGGGAAAGAGAAGAGAGAAAAAAGGGGGAAATAATAAATTATTACTGTTTTTTTTTGTGGGGTGTTTTACCCTTTTTTTTTTTTCTTCTTTTTACTCTTTATTAATTCTAATTAGTGCTATCAATAAGACCACCCTCAGATGCCGATAAGAAAGAGGAAATCGAATATTATGGATACAAAAGAAAGAGAGGTAACACAAATAGATGTGGAAAAATCTATGGAGAAAAGACTTAACATATTGGAAGCCTTGGAGCTAAATGACAGAGAATTTAAACTAGAAATCTTAAAAATACTCAGAGATATACAAGAAAACACAGAAAGACAATATAGGGAGATCAGAAAACAACTCAATGAACACAAAGAATATATTACCAAGGAAATTGAAACTATAAAAACAAATCAAACAGAAATGAAAAACTCAATTCACGAGCTGAAAAACGAGGTAACAAGCTTAGCTAACAGAACAGCCCAGATTGAAGATAGGATTAGTGAAATAGAAGACAAACAACTTGAGGCACAACAGAGAGAAGAAGAAAGAGACTCAAAAATAATAAAAAACGAGAAAGCCCTACAGGAATTGTCTGACTCCATCAGAAAGAATAACATAAGAATAATAGGTATATCAGAGGGAGAAGAGAAAGAAAATGGAATGGAGAATATACTCAAACAAATAATAGACGAGAACTTCCCAAGCCTGTGGAAGGAACTAAAGCCTCAAATTCAAGAAGCAAACAGAACACCAAGTTTTCTTAACCCCAACAAACCCACTCCAAGGCACATCATAATAAAGATGACACAAACCAATGACAAAGAAAAAATTCTCAAGGCAGCCAGGGAAAAGAAGAGTACAACATATAAAGGAAGGCCTATTAGATTATCATCAGATTTCTCAGCAGAAACTCTACAAGCTAGAAGAGAGTGGACCCCAATATTTAAAGCCCTGAAAGAGAGGAACTTTCAGCCAAGAATACTATACCCATCAAAGCTATCCTTCAAGTATGAAGGAGATATAAAAACATTCACAAATACAGAAAAGATGAGAGAATTTATCAACAGAAAGCCCCCACTCCAGGAAATACTAAGGGGGGTTTTCCAACCAGATTCAAAGAACAAAAGAAAACAACACCACAAGTAACAGCTCCACCAAGAACACAATAAAACCAAACTTAAACTGTGACAACAAAGGAAAAAAAGGGGGGAGAGGATGGAGATTAACAGTAGCAAAGGATGATGAAGTGCAGAAATACTTATAAGATAGGGTACTACAATGAATATGGTAGGTACCCTTTTCATTACTTAATGGTAACCACCCTTAAAAAACCCACCACAAAAACACTTGACTTAAAAAAGGTAGCAACAGAGGAAAGAAGTATGGAACACAAACAAACAAAAACAAATGATAGAAAAACAAAAGAGAAGAATCAAACAAGATACAAAACTAACAGAAAGCAATTTATAAAATGGCAGTAGGGAACCCACAAGTGTCAATAATTACACTAAATGTAAATGGATTAAACTTACCAATAAAAAGACACAGAGTAGCAGAATGGATTAAAAAAGAAAATCCAACTATATGCTGCCTACAAGAAACACATCTAAGCAACAAGGATAAAAACAAATTCAAAGTGAAAGGCTGGAAAACAATACTCCAAGCAAACAACACCCCCAAAAAAAGCAGGTGTAGCAATATTCATATCTAATAATGCTGACTACAAGGCAGAAAAAGTACTCAGAGACAAAAATGGTCATTTCATAATGATTAAGGGGAAGTTGAATTAAGAAGACATAACAATCCTTAATATATATGTACCAAACCAAGGAGCACCGAAATATATAAGACAGCTACTTATTGACCTTAAAACAAAAACTAACAAAAATACAATCATACTTGGAGACCTCAATACACCGCTGACGGCTCTAGATCGGTCATCCAAACAGAGAATCAATAAAGATATAGTGGCCTTAAACGAAATACTAGAACACCTGGATATGATAGACATCTACAGGACACTTCATCCCAAAGCGACAGAGTATACATTTTTCTCTAGTGTACATGGAACATTCTCAAGAATTGACCATATGTTGGGCCACAAAGACAATATCAGCAAATTTAGAAAAATTGAAATTGTACCAAGCATATTTTCTGATCATAAAGCCTTGAAACTAGAATTCAACTGCAAAAAAGAGGGGGAAAAACCCACAAAAATGTGGAAACTAAACAACATACTTCTAAAAAATGAATGGGTCAAAGAAGAAATAAGTGCAGAAATCAAAAGATATATACAGACAAATGAAAATGAAAATACGACATATCAGAATCTCTGGGATGCAGCAAAAGCAGTAATAAGAGGAAAGTTCATATCACTTCAGGCCTATATGAACAAACAAGAGAGAGCCGAAGTAAACCACTTAACTTCACACCTTAAGGAACTAGAAAAAGAAGAACAAAGACAACCCAAAACCAGCCGAAGAAAGGAGATAATAAAAATCAGAGCAGAAATAAATGAAATAGAGAACAGAAAAACTATAGAAAAAATCAATAAAACAAGGAGCTGGTTCTTTGAAAAGATCAACAAAATTGACAAACCCTTGGCAAGACTCACCAAGGAAAAAAGACACAGGACTCAAATAAATAAAATCCAAAATGAAAGAGGAGAGATCACCACAGACATCATAGAAATACAAAGAATTATTGTAGAATACTATGAAAAATTATATGCCACCAAATACAACAACCTAGAAGAAATGGATAAATTCCTAGAACAATACAACCTTCCTAGACTGAGTCATGAAGAAGCAGAAAGCCTAAACAGACCAATCAGCAGGGAGGAAATAGAAAAAACTATTAAAAATCTCCCCAAAAATAAAAGTCCAGGCCCAGACGGTTATACTAGTGAATTCTATCAAACATTCAAAGAAGACTTGGTTCCTATTCTACTCAAAGTCTTCCAAAAAATTGAAGAAGAAGCAATACTTCCAAACACATTTTATGAGGCCAACATAACCCTCATACCAAAACCTGGCAAGGATGGCACAAAGAAAGAAAACTACAGACCAATATCTCTAATGAATACAGATGCTAAAATACTAAACAAAATACTGGCAAACCATATACAACAACATATTAAAAAAATAATACATCATGATCAAGTGGGATTCATCCCAGAATCTCAAGGATGGTTCAACATACGCAAAACGGTTAACGTAATACACCATATCAACAAAACAAAGAACAAAAACCACATGATCTTATCAATAGATGCAGAAAAGGCTTTTGATAAAATACAACACAATTTTATGTTTAAGACTCTCAACAAAATGGGTATAGAAGGAAAATATCTCAACATGATAAAGGCCATATATGATAAACCATCAGCCAACATCCTATTAAACGGCATAAACTGAGGACTTTCTACCTTAAATCAGGAACAAGACAGGGTTGTCCACTCTCTCCACTCTTATTCAACGTGGTGCTAGAAGTTCTGGCCAGAGCAATCAGACAAGACAAAGAAATAAAAGGCATCCATATCGGAAAAGAAGAAGTAAAGCTATCACTTTTTGCTGATGATATGATCCTATACATCGAAAACCCGAAGGACTCCACAAAAAGATTATTAGAAACAATAAACCAATACAGTAAGGTCGCAGGATACAAAATTAACATACAAAAGTCCATAGCCTTTCTATATGCCAACAATGAAATATTAGAAAACGAACTCAAAAAAATAATCCCCTTCACGATTGCAACAAAAAAAATAAAATACCTAGGAATAAACATAACAAAGAACGTAAAGGACCTATATAATGAAAATTACAAAGCATTGTTAAGGGAAATCGAAAAAGATACAATGAGATGGAAAAATATTCCTTGTTCTTGGATAGGAAGAATAAATATAATCAAAATGGCCATATTACCCAAAGCAATATACAAATTTAATGCAATTCCCATCAAAATCCCTATGAGATTTTTTAAAGAAATGGAACAAAAAATCATCAGATTTATATGGAACTATAAAAAACCCCGAATAGCCAAAACAATCCTAAGGAAAAAGAATGAAGCTGGGGGCATTACAATACCTGACTTTAAACTATATTATAGGGCCACGATAATCAAAACAGCATGTTATTGGCAGAAAAATAGACACTCAGACCAATGGAACAGAATAGAAAGCCCAGAAATAAAACCACATATATATGGTCAAATAATCTTTGATAAAGGGGCCAACAACACACAATGGAGAAAAGAAAGCCTCTTCAACAAATGGTGTTGGGAAAACTGGAAAGCCACATGCAAAAGAATGAAACTCGACTACAGCCTGTCCCCGTGTACTAAAATTAATTCAAAATGGATCAAAGACCTAAATATAAGACCTGAAACAATAAAGTACATAGAAGAAGACATAGGTACTAAAATCATGGACCTGGGTTTTAAAGAACATTTTATGAACTTGACTCCAATGGCAAGAGAAGTGAAGGCAAAGATAAATGAATGGGACTACATCAGAATTAAAAGTTTTTGCTCAGCAAGAGAAACTGATATCAAAAGAAACAGACAGCCAACTATATGGGAACTGATATTTTCAAACGACAGCTCAGATAAGAGCCTAATATCCAAAATTTACAAAGAACTCATAAAACTCAACAACAAACAAACAAGCAATCCAATAAAAAAATGGGAAGAGGACATGAACAGACACTTCTCCCAGGAAGAGATACAAATGGCCAACAGATATATGAAAAGATGCTCAGCTTCATTAGTTATTAGAGAAATGCAAATCAAAACTACAATGAGATACCACCTCACCCCTGTTAGATTAGCTATTATCAACAAGACGGGTAATAGCAAATGTTGGAGAGGCTGTGGAGAAAAAGGAACCCTCATTCACTGTTGGTGGGATTGTAAAGTAGTACAACCATTATGGAGGAAAGTATGGTGGTTCCTCAAAAAACTGCAAATAGAACTACCTTATGACCCAGCAATCCCTCTACTGGGTATATACCCCAAAACCTCAGAAACATTGATACGTGAAGACACATGTAGCCCCATGTTCATTGCAGCACTGTTCACAGTGGCCAAGACATGGAAACAACCAAAAAGCCCTTCAATAGAAGACTGGATAAAGAAGATGTGGCACATATACACTATGGAATACTACTCAGCCATAAGAAATGATGACATCAGATCATTTACAGCAAAATGGTGTGATCTTGATAACATTATAAGGAGTGAAATAAGCAAATCAGAAAAAAACAAGAACTACATGATTCCATACATTGGTGGAACATAAAAATGAGACTAAGAGACATGGACAAGAGTGTGGTGGTTACCAAGGGTGGGGGGGGAGGGAGGACATGGGAGGGAGGGAGGGAGAGAGTTAGGGGGAGGGGGAGGGGCACAGAGAACTAGATAGAGGGTGACGGAGGACAATCTGACTTTGGGCGAGGGGTTTGCAACATAATTTGATGACAAAATAACCTAGACATGTTTTCTTTGAATATATGTACCCTGATTTATTAATGTCATCCCATTACCATTAATAAAAATTTATTAAAAAAAAAAAAAAAAAAAAAAAAGAAGAGTTAATACATGTATAAAAAGCACACTTATTGTAAGGTATTGAATAATTTTCAGTTGTCCATTTGGTTTCACCTATAATTAACATATAAGGCAATCTAACACAAGCAGATATGAAATATGTTTCATTCTTCTTAAAGATTAACATAGTATGATTAGAAGGATAATTTCTCCAGATTTTTTTCTTTCCACACTGACATATGTGTAAGTGCCATGGCAACTTTCCACAAATGATATTGTATAGGGCCAAATTTTATTTGTGGAACTTGAGGTGATATTCTTCCTCCATGCCATATGATAGTATAATTACCTTGACCATCAACTATAATTGAACTGTTGTTCTTATGCCACCTTAAATCAGCATCCTGCCCTTTAAGTCAGGCGGAACTATGAGGGCTTTAATCTATGATATTTCATGTACAGATGTATTACTTTTAAATCTGCATCCATGTAACAAACATTTTTTTCCTTCTCCTTTACTATTATTTTTTCCAACAGAGAGCCAAGCTTGAGCTTTTATTTTAAACAATGTGGCTCATGTCCTGTACATATAGGTAATCCCTCAACTCCTGTTGTATAATTTTCTATTTTCATGCCTTCTTTTGGAGGTGCTACGGGACTTCTATCATTAAAAGGTCCTGGAAGCCAATTAAAGTCATTAACAAAAATAGGAAAGGCACTATCTTCCTAATAAATAGCTCTACTTAATGGAGGATTAGGCACATATGCCCAATAACTAAAAATTTTAGCTCTATTTAACAGAATTGTTACCAAAGCAATCATTGCTAAAAACAGGTTAGTACCTTTTTTTTTTTCTAGGAGCTTGTAGCATCTTTTTACCATTAAAGGCCAGCTTTTTAAGTTGACCCCAATTTGGTATTTTAGCCTTTTCAATACCAAACAGCAGCACCTTTAAGGTTCTTCTTTTGAAACTCATTTCTTCCATCTCATCAATGGGCAGATATGGAAAGAATCTATTGTTCTTATTCATGTTGTTAGTTTAATTCTGTGAGCAGGGATCTAAAGGACTTCACCAGATTCTGCAATGACACAAGCAAACCCTCTTCTCCAATGTTGCACTACACTAGGTACCTATTGATACAAGTCATTTTTATAATGCACAGGTTGATTAATATTAAAACTATTATTTTTTGTCCAATGTCTATCTGCAGCAAATTATCTTCTCCTGTATATAAAAAATTTAAAGTAAATAAAACTTTGTTTAACATAATTCTAGAGGATAATCTCCTTCCTTCTCCCCCTTTTGTTTAAGTAACATATTTTTCAGAGTGGAATTACTGCATTCAACAATTCCTTGTCCTTGTGGATTATACAGAATTCTAGTAGTATGTTTAATATTATAAAGTGCTAAGAATTGTTGAAATTTAGCAGAAGTATATGCCAGACTATTGTCAGTTTTAATTGCTTTAGAAATGCCTATAACATTAAAAGCTTAAATAAAATGTTGAATGACACAATTAGAAAGGTGTAGCCTATTCATTTCTTTTTCCCATTTTTTTATTGGATTTTTTGTCTTCCTTGTGTTGAGATTTACAAGTTATAAATTTTGGTTATTAACCCCTTATCACACATATTGTCAAATATGTTCTCCAATTGTATAGTTTGTCTTTTTATTCTGTTCTTATTGTCTTTAGCTGTGCAAAAGCTTTTTAGTTTGATATAGTCCCATTTGTTTATCCTGTCTTTTATTTCACTTCCCTGTGGAGATAAATCAGCAAATATATTGCTCCAAAAGATGTCGGAGAGCTTACAGCCTATGTTTTCTTCTAAGATGCTTATGGTTTCACAGCCTACATTTAAGTCTTTTATCCATTTTGAGTTTATTTTTGTGAGTGGTGTAAGCTGGTGATCTAGTTTCATTTTTTTGCAGGTATCTGTCCAATTTTCCCAAAACCACTTGTTAAAGAGGCTGTCTTTACTCCATTGTATTTTCTTACCTCCTTTGTCAAATATCAGTTGTCCATAAAGCTGTGGGTTTATTTCTGGGTTCTCTGTTCTACTCCATTGATCTATATGCCTGTTCTTATGCCAGTAACAGGATTCTTTGAGTACAATGGCCTTGTAGTATAACTTGATATGAGGAAGTGTGATACCTCCCACTTTATTCTTCTTTTTTAAAATTCATACAGATGGCCAATAGGCATATGAAAAAATTCTCAACATCACTAATCATTAGAGAAATGCAAATTAAAATCACAATGAGATATTATTTCACACCAGCCAGAATGGTGCTCATCAACAAAACAACACAGAATATGTGCTGGTGAGGATGTGGAGAAAAGGGAACCCTCCTGCACTGCTGGTGGGAATGCAGACTGGTGCAGCCACTGTGGAAAACAGTATGGAGATTCCTCAAAAAATTGAAAATCAAACTGCCTTTTGACCCAACTATCCCACTTTTAGGAATATACCCCAAGAACACCATAGAATGGCTCCAAAAGGAGAAATGTACCCCCATGTTTGTGGCAGTGTTGTTCACAATAGTGAAGATCTGGAAACAGCCCAAGTGTCCATCAGAGGATGAGTGGATTAAAAAGCTTTGGTATATATATACTATGGAATACTACTCAGCCATAAGAAATGATGACATTGGATCATTTACAATAACATAGATGGACCTTGATAACATTATATGGAGTGAAATAAGTAAATCAGAAAAAACTAAGAACTATATGAATCCATACATAAATGGGACAAAAGATGAGACTCAGAGACATGAACAAGAATGTAATGGCAACGGGGGTGAGGGGGTAGGAGGAGGGTGAATGGAGCGAGGAAGGAGAGAGGGGGTGGGTGAAGGGAGGGGCACAAAGAAAACCAGATAGAAGGTGACAGAAGACAATTTGACTTTGGGGGAGGGGTATACAGCATAATCAAATGTCAAAATAATCTGGAGATGTTTTCTCTCAACATATGTAACCTGATTTATCAATGTCACTGCATTAAATTTAATAATAAATAAATAAATAATAAATAAATAAAGGTGTGGCCTATTGAAAGAAAGAATAAGTATTAATAAAACTGTACATAAGATATTTTTTAAAAGAAAAAATATGAGTTATATATATTTGCACAGGTTATTACTGTGTTGTCCTCTAGGATTCATTCCTCTTGGTAATGGAGGAGCATTTATAATACTATATACTGAGGACAGTTTCCAACAATATTCCAAGCTTCTTGCTTGGTCATTCTAAATTTTTGCATGAAACCTTTTCTATTTGTATAAATCTGTGCATGAAATTTAGTGGCTATTTCTATTGATCCAATGAGTAACTGACCAACTTTATTATCTGTAGTAGACATAGGTCCTGGTAAAGCTGTATGGGAACAAATGTGAGTTATATAGACAGGCAAATTTTGTTCCTACAATAAAAGTTGTAATTCTTGAAACAATTTGTGTAATCTAGAACTATTATTTGAAATATAAACAGTTTCTATAATTTTAACTGTATGTTCTATATATTATGAATCAGTAACAATGTTAATAGGACAGGTTGTTTGAATTTTGTCTCCAGCTATAAGTAAAACTATACTAATTTAAGGTTTCAGAATCATCTTTAAGGATGACTGAAAGTTTAGTATTATTTTCACAAGTTATTAATATGTCATCTATATAATGAATTATTAAAGATTAAGAATATTTATAACAATTTTTTCGAAAGGTTGATTTACATAATTTTGATACAATGTTGGGCTATTCGACATTGCTGTGGAAGTAATATAAACTTAGTAAGAATAGTTAGTTCTGCTTATTGTTATAGACATAACAGTTAGCATTGCTAGAAAAAGAGTCAAGGATGTTTTTTGAAGTCTTAGTCTTAATTAAAACATTTTTTGCCTCCTTGTTAAGTTTATTTAATTGTCAAATTACCCTTTTTTTATTTCCGATTCATGCTGAGGCTTCAATTTTCTGGAAGGTATCTATTGGTCTCCCATTTTTGTGGAGATAAGAGCAAATCCTTATTCCTACATTTTGCTACATTGCTGTTGTAAATTAGCAAACTATCCATTTTAAAAGTTTATCTTGTGTAATATTAATAAGAGGGTTAGCATTAGCATTCTGATTAGCTTAAATACAAGCCTGATCCTCCTACTAAGTCATAAACTGTAACTCTTTCACTTTTGAAAGAACAGTCTGAGCTAACATTTCTAAATTTTTTGAGATAAAACATTCAGAGTCTATGAAGGAGGATAGCAGTTCCAGTGTATAAAGACAGTTTTATACTGGGAACAAGCCATTTTTAACTCTTTAAGAGTTTTGACAGAAATTTGGTTATAACGAGTAAAAAAAAAGCTTCTTGTCAGAAAGTTTAGATTGTAATTTAAAAAGTTGATTTTTTAATTATTTACAAGATAAATGTTTTTCTTTATCAGAGGCCAAATGACCCTTGTTATTTTCCTAGTGTAAAAGAAAATTTAGAGATTTGTTAGGAACTTTTCCTAAGCCTTGCAGCTTAGTGACTACTGCCTAAGTGGACTAAAAAGAAAACTAATGTTGCTTAGTAATAACAGATACAACAGCTTCTATATCTAAAAGTCTTTTATATTGTTAACTCTATTATAGGGCATCAGAATAACTAAATTTCTGCTTTCCTCAGTGCCTCCTTTTTCAGGATGTTGCCTTACAAGCAGCTGACTGCCTGAAGCAGCTTGAGTTAAATTCTTAAAATTTCTTAATTTTACATAATTTCTCAATTTTACAGATTCAAGCATATTTTTACACATAAACAAGACAATTTTCAACACAGAAACACAAGTATAACATATAACTAATTAATTTTAATATTTGAATTCTTATTTGATTTTAAATTTTGAATACACCTTACAATGTATTAACCAAATTAGCACATTTTAAGGATCTATATCCCATTCAATTTAAACTTTAATTAGTGCTCCCTATAATTTCTCATTTTTAAGCAAAAAATATATGGATGAAACTACTTTTTCAATATGAAAGCTGGCATTTTTAATCTTTGCATGTAAGAACTTAATTCAAGCCTTAATTAAAATCACATTTTAGTCAACATTAAACAAAAAACTAAACAGAAATTAGAATCAGACAAACCAGATCAGACAAATCAAAGAGAAACCTGGGATTTCAGAGCACAATCAGACTAGAACAATGCCTGCCTGATTTTAATCAGGGCATTTTCTGACAGAGGGACTGACGATGGATGGGACTAAACAAAATTTCCCCAAGAAAATTCTTTTGGAAGCTGCTGGGATATTTTCTATAGTCAGATCTAACACATATCCCCTGCCTCAGTTTCCAGGCAAAGAATAAGAAAGAAACAAAATGATAGCACAGAGGATCATAGCTAAAACACCAAAGAAAATCAGTATTTTTTGTTTTATTATTACAAAGACTGGAGGATTCTAAGGACTTCATGATTCTTCTATATGTCCTAATTCTAATTGTATTTGTACCAACTGATGTAAAGCTGCAAGCTTTTCTCCCTTGTCTCTAACTCCAGTGATTTCATGTAGGCTTTAAGACAGGGGTTGGGAACATTTTTTGGCTGAGAGAGCCATGAACACCACATATTTTAAAATGTAATTTTATGAGAGCCATACCATATGTTTAACACTAAATACAAGTAAATGTGTGCATTTTATGTAAGACCAATACTTTTAAAATACAATAAGTCTCTAAATTCTTTTTAATAATGTTGTTATGCTGTTGCTAACCAATGATGAATAAAGTACTCCTTACCATTAATGTGACTTCTGGTGCTGTATTGTTTTGTGATGGCTTTGTAGTCTGGTTGATATGTGGTGAGGTTAAGCTTCATGCAGGTGTTGAGACTTCCATCCATTAAACATGATTGTAGGTTGTTCTTAATGTTCTTTAGATGTGAGAAAGACTGCTCACATGCATACATCGAGCCAAACATTGTCAGTACAGCAATACTGACAAGCTGCAGTGTGTGGTATGTGAAAGGAAGTGTGTTCCAAGTTTTGACAATCAGCTGGTCTGCAAGTTGAAGTCTTTTTCATTTCTCCCCACTTGTGTTTGCTCGCCAACTCTGCTTGCTGTCGAGCAAGTCTTTCCAAATCTTTATTCAGTGACTTGAACTTATTCACCCACATGTCTGAGGCCTTCAAGTCATCAGCTTGTAGCTCAAAATCTCTGATGGAGACACTGGGAATGTAACTCAGAACGGCGCTGTCCACTGCACACTCATGTGGATGGGTGATGAACTTAAAAAGAAAAGTGCGCTCACAAAATGCTCCAAAGTATGCTTTGAATGACTGAAGGAGATTAGATTTGAAGCCTGCTAGCTGCTGGATATCAAGGTGTTGAGCAAGGTCACTTGCTGTGCATGCATCTTTAAACTCTCCCAGTTTTTCAAAGGGTAGTAAATGACCTGTTTCAATGTCAGTGATGAAGAGTTCCATCTTATTTTAAAATGCAAACACTGCTTGTTGAAGAGATAAGACTGTATTTCCAATGCCTTGAATTTTCACATTGAGTTGGTTTAGATGTTCAGTCATGTCCACAAGATAGTAGAACTTCAGGAGCCACTCAGTGTTAGCTAACTCAGGATGCTCGACATTTTTCATTTCAAGAAAAGGCCAGATTTTACTCAGACAAGCAGTGAAATGCCTGAACACCTTCCCTCTTGACAAGCAATGCACATTACTGTGAAAAAGCAGACCAGGATAATTATTCCCAACTTCATTCAGCAGTGTTTTAAACTGGCAATCATTTAAAGCTCGGGCAACAATAAAGTTGACCACCTGAATGACCAGTGACATCAATTCACCAAGCTGTTCACCACACATCTGAGCACAAAGCACCTCCTGATATAGGATGCAGTAAAAACTTAAGATGAGTCTCTTTTCATGTTTATGAAGAAGTGCTATGAATCCTCTGTTTTTCCTCACCATGCACGGAGCACCATCAGTAAACACCAAAATAAGTTTATTCATTGGTAATTTTTTTTTTTAGCAAAGTCAGTGAAAGACTTGAATAAATCATCCCCTCTTGTTTTCTCTTTCATAGGCAGAACAGCAAGACTTTCCTCATGTAGTGTGTCACTGACAGCATACCTTGCAATCATGCTAAACTGGGATAAATGGCTTATGTCTGTTGACTCATCCAAAGTGAGAGAAAAGAATGGTGCTGCATTTATGTCCTTCACTTGAGTTGCCTCAATTTGATTTGCCATCATGATGGTATGATCATGAACAGTTTGCCAACAGATGCATGTCTTTTATTTATTTCATTATTTTGTCTTTATTCAAAAAGTCATCAAAAAGTTTATTGGCAACATCAAGCATGAATGTTTTGGCATACTCCTCATCTCTGAATGGCTTTTCATTTCTCACAGTTGCGAAATCACCAGCAAAGCTAGCTGAGTTCCAGTCACCTTGTTGGGTTCAAACAAAGAGTTGCTGCTGACTAGCTTGCACTCTGCACAGTAGCTCTTGACATGCTTTCTTCCTGCTGTCCCCTGCTGGATATTTTGATGCAAATGTAGTATGTCATGTATTGTAGTGCTGCTTTATATTTGACCGCTTCATTGATGCAATTTTATCATTGCATATTAGACACAATGCAGAACCTACTCTCTCCACAATGGCGAATTCCTGTGTCCATTCCTGCTGAAAAGTATGATACTCCTTATCTTTTTTTTTTTTTTAGCCATCTTCTTCATCAAAAGTGTTTCTGCAGTTAGCTAGCTGACTACTTCATTAAAAGGAGGAAAACTTACTTCCTGACCTCACAATGACCCATGTACGTTATGCATTATCCAATAAAAATTTGGTGTTGTCCCAGAAGACAGCTGTGATTGGCTCTAGCCACCCACAACCATAAACATGAGCGTAAAAAATGAATGAATTTTAATACATGAGAATGTTTTATATTTTTAATGTTATTATTTATTTTATTAAAAATTTGTCTGTGAGCCAGATGCAGCCATCAAAAGAGCCACATCTGGCTCACGAGCCATAGGTTCCTGACTCCTGCTTTAAAACAAGCAGATCTAATCTGAGCTATAACAGCATCAGTATAACCAGTTTGTTGTCCCACAGCTGCATAAGCATCAATGCCGATGAGCATTTCAAAAGTAGCTCCTGGGGAATTATTTCTGGTGTTTATGCAAGATAACTAAAGAGCCTCCTCTCTCCACCAAGATTTAAATTGTAAATATTGTCCTGGTTTCAAAACTGTATTAGCAAGTAAATCCCAATCCAAAGGAATCATTAAATGATCATTACAATAGGAAGAGATAAGGCCTTGAACATATGGGAACTGAGGTTCATACATAGCAACAGATCTTTTGACTAGCTTTAAAAAAGTACATTTAATTTGGTCAAATGGGACATTATACCCTCCCCCAGGATATTGAGCATTAGGAGGGAAAGGCTGTTGAATAATTGGGAAAATAGATGCAGAAAAACTAGAATTAGATTCTACATCATTCTGACACATAAGCACCTATTGCCTTTCAGAGATTTCAGGGAATTGAAAAATCCTTCCCCTGCCAGTACCAATTAATTCTTGACCTTGAATTGGAGGAGCTGTAGGCTGACATGTATTTTGCTTTTGAACAGGATAAGTAGTATACTGATTTCTAATCTCCTGTTTCCAACGTAAGTTGTAATTTATTTAATAAATGTTTTAGAGAGGCAACATTATCTATAGGGGCTTCTTCATTTTTTGGCAAAGAGGGATGAAAGCCTGTGGATGGCTGAATTTCATTAAAATTATCAGTAGGTTGGCTCAGCAGTAGAGCGTTGGCCTGGCATGTGGGGGACCCGGGTTCGATTCCCAGCCAGGGCACAAAGCAGAAGCACCCATTTGCTTCTCCACCCCACCCCCTCCTTCCTCTCTGTCTCTCTCTTCCCCTCCCACAGCCAAGGCTCCATTGGAGCAAAGATGGCCCGGGCGCTGGGGATGGCTCCTTGGCCTCTGCCCCAGGCGCTAGAGTGGCTCTGGTTGCAGCAGAGCGATGCCCCGGAGGGGTAGAGCATCGCCCCCTGGTGGGCACAGTGTCACCCCTGGTTGGCATGCCGGGTGAATCCCGGTCGGGCGCATGCGGGAGTCTGTCTGACTGTCTCTCCTCGTTTCCAGCTTCAGAAAAATACAAAAAATAAAAATAAAAATAAATAAAATAAAATTATCAGTAACTTCAGGAGCAGAGACAGCATTGTCTAAATCATCATTCTGCTCACTCTGTGCTGAATCAAATTCTTCAGGGTCATTATAAATAACCTCATTCAAGTCTTTAACAGAATCCCTATTTGATTGCAAAGAGCCAAGGGCTGTAGCAATAAGATTATAAGCAGCCCACATTTCAGCATCAAGCAGATATCTGTTCTGATGAACACAGCATAAAGATTTCCCTTCTTGTTGCCAAACATTCAAATTCAATTGATTACGATGTTCAGGAGTATACCAATAACAATGTTTCTGAATAGCATTTAGAAGACATAACAATACCTTGTATTTTATCTGAAACCCAGACCCCTTTAAAAGGGATTTTAAAACTTGTACATAATCATCTAATAATGAGTGGGAATTCCCCATGACTTTACTAGAAAATTCCAAAAGTTTTGTGTACACAGCACAGCCAACTTACCCTTTCAGTTTCCTCCATTCCTAATCTTCCCTTAAGCCCCCCGTTGGGCACCAAATGTTGTGAGTCGAAGGTGCAGAGAGAGATCGGCAGATGAAATTGCAGTGAACCAGCAAAGGACTACAGTTTGCTCAGGCAAATGGCACTGAGTTTGTGCTGTGTCCTTTTTTTATTCACAAGATTTCAAAAAGCTTGTTTACTTAGAAATTAGCATAGCATCAAGCATAACCTTTAAATATACATGAAATACATCTGCATAATAGCTTAATAACAATACAATATCAAAAGGCATTAACTGCTATTGCTTCTATGGTTCCCACAACATTCCTTTCTTTATCTCATGGAATAGCCTTGAAGGGAGCAGTAAAATCTTATGAGAATGTTTTACTGAGAAGAGAGTCTAGCAACTGCCTTTGGTCACATAGACTTGTTCCAGTGACTCGCCTTCGAATCATAAAACAATTCTCTTGGCAAAATATTATTTTCTTGTTGGCTGTGTTCCCATTCAAGGTCATGCGATGGATTATTCCACTACAAACAAGCATCAAAGGCAAGAAACTGAATTAAAATAAGAAAAGGAATTTTTGGCAGCAAATAAATATCAGATAAAATGACTCATAAAAATTCCAGTAATGATACAAACAATGATTTACTTCTAGACTCTGAATAAGATCCAGGATTTATAAATGAAATAATGCTTGGATGGAATTGTTGCTGAGCAACAAGCAGATTACACAAATGTTTGGGTGCATCCCTATCATACAAACTGATTATAGTATCATAAAATTTTATTTTCTGATAAATGTCTATAAGCTGTAATGAAACCCTCAGATTGTGATTGATAATGTATTCTGATTTTTCTCAGATCAAAAAATATGAACATTTTCTAATAAAAATAAAAAATCTGTTATAAGAGTTGTGGATAAGAAGAATCCTGAGAAAATTTTTCTCCTGGTGATGAACTGAAACAGTGCAATTTCTGGACCCATCTCTTTATTTCACCATTGAAAAACAAGCCATAGTACTTTTGTAATATAAAAGGAAACTTTAAGTTATTTTTAGTTCATATTTTTAAAGCTATTATTTTGGATTCTAAAAAGACTACTATGGAAGCTTTTATAAACTTGGAAAAGCATTTATTAAATGCAGTTGGTGATTACCTGTATGAAAGTACTGTTCTATAATGTAAGATTTAAAGTAAAAAAATAAAAAACAAAAGAACAAACTATAATATTAAGAAAGTAAGAAGGCAACAGTTTTTGCTCTTTTACAAAAACTTGCCCCTAGTACCCTGATGAAAACTAATTATAGTTAGAGTAAGACTAAAAAAATTTTTCTACCTATGGAGATAAGCAGAAATGCAAGCTAAGCCAAACATTATTGCTGAAGAAGAGCAGGATAATTATAAAAGTTGCATATTCTATGTTCAGGGACAAGTGTCTTTTTAAAAACAAAGCTTAATACAAATATCAGACTCACCAGCAGGCTAACATGCTTTGTGTAAAAATAACCATCAAATACAACTAGGATCCCTGCAGAAAACATATTCCCTGTGGGGCACAGTGCAATGAAAAGACTGAACGCCAAGGGTGGAGCAGATACTGAGGAAAGAACTTCTAGTTATTTACTAAACATACGATGCCACTAAGGAAGTGGATGGTTGTGGAGCATTGAGGGTAACCCTGGTAACAATAAGTCTCAAATTTCTTTGGCTCCTGACTAGATGAACACAAACCCACGCTAAAGTCCAGAATCATTTGCCTCATTCTCTGTGGCCCTATACAAGATGTCCGCATTATAAAAAACAATGCCAATTAGCTCATGCCAATGTTCATGCCAATTACCAAATAAATTTAGGATGTAAGTGTGACAAATGGTTCTGTCAAGTCATTACTTGAGGGACTAGTTATTGTTTATCTTGAAAACATGTATGTAATGGATTGTATCTGCTTGGCTGTAGAAAGGGTGAGATTTCTCTCTGTCTTGGCAATCTCTTTGTAATTGAATGTGAGGAGCATTACCTTCTGGTTTAATGCTTATTCAATAATAAAATTGTTTTTTTTCTACCTTTTTGAAGAGATTTGATGCTAGTTTCTGAGTTGCATGAACTGATTGAAAGTCAGTGCCCACAAAATAATCAGGTAAAGCCCTGACTTATAAAAAAGTTCCTTTTTTATCTCTCTAATCTTTTAGAATATTTGGAGGTGAATCACCCTCTCCAAATTCAAGATTTTACTATTAAAAAAACATGGGAAATGCAGTACTAAAATCTGATTAGGTTTATCTATGGTTTAAAAAGGGAAGCTAGGAATTTTGTCTGAGTGTCTGCCTGTTAATGAGCTATTCTCATTCTATCACATTTAGAATGGGTATGTGGAAACCTAGTCTTGCAACAGCTTAACGATAGATAATTATTTTAATTTGTACAAATTAACATAAATATTTATGTAAGGATGGATGAGAACACATTTTTTGAGCTAATAATGAATTCTGTTTAAAGACCTGCACATGTACCTGGTGGCCTTCCTCCACCCGAGTCCACTTCCTGTCTTAACTAGTATTTCACTCCAAGAGTCTCTTATCATTCATACAGTTGTAGTAAGGAAGGAGTCATGATGAAGGAGTTTGACTAGAGATTCTGTCCTCATAAGAAAGTAATAGGATGGATGTTGGGAAAGCATCTGTGTAGGCTTGCTTACTGGTTTATCAGCCGCAGGCACTTTGCTTGATTAATACAGAGCACATGGAGAACCACGTGTGTATGACCTATCTAAGGCTATGGGTGCTAGTGCTCAAGGTAGATTGCAGATGGTGGATTGCCTGCCTGCCACAGTGAGATGCCATTTTTCTGTTTGTTCACTTGCTGCCATGAGAAGCAGTTTTCCTTGCCTGTTTGCTCATCTGCCATTGTGAGACTTTATTAAATGGAACTGCCCAATGCTTTCTGGCTCTGAAGTTTCTTTACTGTCTGCCCAAAACCAATGTGGACCTGTCTGGCCTCGGCCACCAGCATTACAATGGGGAATAGTTGAACTAAGGCAAATAAACAGTGTCATTAATTTGCAATTTTCTTGGCTCAATGCTTTAGAAATCAGCCCTTCTTATTTGGAACATCAGCAAAGTGGTTCCATTGAGAAGCAGCACAGGAGTCCCGAGTTACCCACATGCCTTTCTCACCAATATTCCTCATTTATAAGCTTATTTTCTTGTTGGGAAAACAAGTGAGTTAGACTTGCTCTTTTTCACTTTACCTGACTGATGCATGAGCATGGGGCATCACCATATGTGTCTATGTAAGGCTGCAGGTGCTTGCCCTCAGGGTGGCAGATTATAGATTATGGATTGCATGCTGTCATTGGGAGGGGCCGTTTTTACTATTGCTTGCTTAAAAAGGGGTCGTCCACCTCTACCAGCTTGTTTGCTTGTCAGTCCAGAAAGAGAAAAGTGATTTTCTCTGCCTGCTTGCTCATTCAACATTATAAGACTTTAATAAGTGGAATGGCCCACCATCTTCTGGCTCCATAGTTCCTCTACCACCTGCCCACATCTAATGTGAACCTGACTGGCCATAACCATCAGCCTGACATTGTCCTTTGCAGAAGTACTTCAAAGTATGTGTAATGCCGGTGGCTGAGGCCAAGCAGGTCCACAGTGAATTCGGACAGATAGAAGAAAAACTGCAGAGCCAGAAAGCTTTAGGTCATTCCATTTAATAAAGTCTCACACCAACAGACAAGCACACAGGGGAAACCAACTCTCAGGCAAAGAAATAGCAAAAATGGCCCTTCACAGTGGTAGGCAGGCAATCCACCAGTCACAATTCCCCTGAGCACAAGCACCATAGCCTTATATAAGCCACACACATGGCACAGCCACATACTCATACACCAATCAGGCAAAGTGCTTACAGCTGGTAACCCAGTGAGCAAGCCTAACACAGCTGTCCCACATTCCACTCCTTTTGGGTCACTCACCTCAATATAGGTACATTACATACATATCAAAAATGACAATTAAATATGCCCTTCCTAATATCTCCCTGAGCACTCTGCCTAAGGAATTAACTGGAGGCCCACCTCTAGCTCAACACCCCAGTAGGTGGGAGGGCCTGTATAGTCCAGGGCTGTGTCCTTTGAAAAAAGTGACTTTGGTGCATCTCTGCAACTGGATGAGAGCAACTTCCTGGTGAAGGAGGGCCTCCACAGGTGCCATGTCCCACCCCCAACAGGATCGCTCATAGTTGCAGTCCAAGAGTCAGTCCACGATAGACAGCCCAGCTGTCTGTGCAAATCACCAAGGTGAAAGTCCATTACAGGAAACTAACCTTATAGCTCTTTATTAACAGACCTCAACACGTTTCCATAAGTGCTCTGTCCATTGCCACAAGTCCCATCCAAACCCCTCAGCAAGCTCACAGGGTCTGGTGGGGTCAAACACATTTGAGGCCTGTGCTGCCTTAATAGTTCTCTTAGTTGAACCTGAATGCTAGCTATTTTCCTCACAGATGCTGGGACGACCTGGTGCCCCTGCTTTTTCAGCAGCTGGAACTTCTGTTCTGACTCAAGCTGCTGCCAAATCTCTAACAAGACTCTATTAAGCCTGCCATCAAATTTCTCCCTGTCTGCCCCATCTACAATCAAATCTACCCACATCTGTGTTCAGGTAACTTTCACAGGCCCATTTCTGCCATAGTTGGGGGGGAGCAGCATGGCAGCAGCCCTCATAGCCTTTGTTCTAGAAAGCATGATGCCATCCATCCATATGTCCTGGAGCTCAGTGGGCTTCTGCCTGAATTGTTCCCCCAACTCCATCAGCTCTGCCTGGGTATAGGGCTGGACCACAGAGTGCTCCACTACCTGGGGAGGAGGCTGTGGCTGCCTCTGAGGTTGTTGGGCCTGCTTTTTTTTTTTGTTTGTTTGTTTTTTTCTGAAGTAAGAAGCAGGGAGGCACAGAGACAGACTCTCACATGTGCTTGATCGGGATCCACCTGGCAAGCTGACTAAGGGGCTGATGTTTTCCTACTAGGGGCATTGCTCTGTTACAACTGGAGCCATTCTAGTGCCTGAGGCAGAGGCCATAGAGCCATCCTCAGCACCCGGGCCAATTTTGTTCCAATGGATCCTTGGCTGCAGGAGGGGAAGAAAGAGACAGAGAGCAAGGAGAGTAAGAGTGCAGAAGCGGATGGGCTCCTCTCCTTTGTGCCCTGGCTGGGAATTGAATCTGGGACTTCCACATGCCAGGCAGATGCTCTACTACTGAACCAACTGGCCAGGGCCTGTATCTTTACCTTCTTGGCAACCAGCAGCTGGGCTCTAAGTCTGCATATGGCAGTTGCAGTGTGAGCCTCTCCCTCAGAAGAGAAGTCAGAAATGCATGCTCCTGAAGATTCAGAGCCACTCTGCCAGCAGGAATACAGCTCCATTTTCTGTAACCACTTCGGCTCCTGCAGCTGCTGCTTCTCGACCTGGAGCTGACTCTCAAGCTCTTGAACCCACAGTTGCTTCTCCAACAGCTGTCACTGACAACATTCAGCTTTCAGGGCAAAGTGCAACTCATAAACCCATAACTCCTTGTTCAGAGACTTCTCCAGTTCCAGGGGCCTTTGGTGCTCAGCCTGCAACTCTTGAACCCAGTCACCCTCTTTCTCCAGTGCTCACCTGAGTACACACCATCTTTGCTGCTCAGTCTGCAGCTTATCCTGGAGCTTTCAGCCTCACATGGCCTCACACATAGAGCTCTTGATTTCTTCTCACAGGACTGTAAAAAACACCCAGCCCACAGTCCCCAACAGGAGAGCCACTGGAAACACCCACTCCCCTATTTTACCTCTCAAGGTTGTTGGCTGCTCCATACCAATCTGCTCCAAATCATGCCCACTATGCCAGATGTAATGATAGTGGCTGAGGTCAGGCAGGTCAACATTAGATTCAGGAAGATGGCAGAGAAACTGTGGGAATGGAAAGTATTGGGCCATTCTGTTTAATAAAGTCTCACAACAATAGACAAGCACACAGGCAGGGGAAAAGAAACAGCAAGGCAAAGAAGCAGTAAGAATGGCCCCTCTCAGTGGAGGGCAGGCAATCCACCATTAACAGTACCCCTGAGTGATAGAACCCATAGCCTTATATAGACCACACACACGTGGCAATGCCACACACTCACATACCAATCAGGCAAAAGGGTTTGCAGCTGGTAAACTAGCGAACAAGCCTATCATAGCTGCCCCACAGCATGCTTCCAGTTTATAGCCCCATAAATGGAGATGACAACTGCATGGAATTCAGTTATAAGCAGACTTTGCTTTTTTGATGAAGCAAACACATTGGAGTCCACAACATCATAACATTAAGGAATATGATGGCTAAGAAAAGCTGAGCATCCACTGCCTCCCATGACTGGAAGAATTCAGGACATTAGAAACCCATCATGAGAGCTTGTTAATGACAGCACTTGTAGCCTTTTCAGTTTAGGTAAGCTGGTGGAGGGGCAGTGGTATACGGAGAAGATGCGTGCCTTCCCCACTGGTTTCCATTAGCAGTGTCTGCAGCTCAAAATATATTGGCATGGACCTTGGAATAGGTCAAAATCATGCTCTAGTTTTAGCAGTCTTTGTCTGGGTTCTCTTGCAGACTACTTAAACTGGCAAGGACAGATAATTACTCCAATTCTGGTATCAGGTATTCAGTTTTAAGACAATCTAGAGAAAAAACAACAACAACAAAAAATGAAAGACTGCTACATACACTGACTGCTCAGATAGCATTCTTTATTAAATAAAATAATTTCTATTCTGGACATTTTTTAAAAGAAGAGACACTGTATATTATTGTTGCAGGAAGCATAGATATTAAAAAGATTATAGAAAAAAACTGTATAATGCAGGAATTACAGAAACAAGAGAAACAGAGAAGCCTAGAAGGACAGAATCCTCTGCTCCATGATAACTCTCAAATGGAAGTGGAAAGTTGGGAACCACCATATCAATATCTTTTATTCAAGCTGATTTATCCTTGTTTCTTCTGGTAGATACTGGTGTTACTTATCCTGTAGTTTCCTCAGATAGTTCTTGCTTTCCAATTGGTAAAGATCAACAGAGTTTGTTAGCATTTTGAGTCATCTATCTACTGTTTCTTTTTCCCCTACTTCCCATAAAGGTGTTACTGAGAAACATATATTTACTTTCTCTTGATTCTCCTTGTAAAACTAGGAGAATTACTTGTTATGCTTGTACAGTTAAGACATACAAGTTAGTTTTGATATTTATGATGTCTGGATAGTCTGAGGCATTTTTCTCTTCAAAACTGATAACGTGTTAAATTAAAATTTCTAAAACTAAAACAAAATTGATACACTGAGAGTGTTTTTTTTTAAAGTCAGTGGACAAACAAAACATAAGCAAAACCATAGCTACAGAGAACATATTGATGATTGCCAAGTAGAAAAGGTGTTAGGGGGATGGGTGATAAGGGAAAAAAAGATTAAGAAGTACAAGTATAGCATAGAGAATATAGTCAATAATATTGTAATAAATATGCATTGTGTCAGATGGGTACTGGATTTATTGAAGTTATCACTTCATAAATTATATAGAGGTCTAATCCCTATGTTGTATATGTTATTAAGTGGCATAGAGTCAGAGAGGAAGAAACCTTCCAACTACTTTGTAGTTTTCCTGTTCAAGTATACATACTCTTGATCTCTCAAATGAACATATAACATAGAAAAAAAGAAAGAAAAATGTCCCTGCAGTGCTGCCTGACTTGTTTCCTCTGATTGAAGTAGACAGGAACTGACTTTTTAAACTTTTAAACTAGTGAAAGCAAAGCATTCCTTTGTGAAGTTGAAGGTGGCGAAGGCTAAAGATGCTTTTATTCATATAAGTTCTGGGCCTTTTTTCTGATGAGAAATCAACCTCTATTGTGGGAGGAAAGGAGCAACATGAGGCTTTCCTACTCTTGGGCATAAAGACTGAGATGTAAATACTGCAAAGGTAAAAGATAAAATAGAAACAGAAAGGAAAAGTGATTGGTGGGCAGGTCCTTAAGGCAACCTAAATCAGAGATCATCCTGAGATAAGTTTCAGGCAGGCCCCACCTCTGGGAACTGGGAAACTGGAGAGTTGAAAGGGCCAATATAAGTCAGCTTTGTGGAGAAAGAGGTGGCTGCTGCCTAAGGAAATCCTACTGAGCTCTGAGAGCAGGCAATCACTAGGCTTTGAACCATTGTCAAGACCTCCCTTTGAATTCATCTCATTCTGTTGTGATGTCAGTACTCAAGGAATTTTTTTCAAGCTCTCTGCTCTGTGGACTCTACTCATCAATCTGATTACTTTGGGAAAAGAGTAAATAAAATAAAAATATGGACAGATGCATAATATTTTTTTAAATTCCAGATTTAATAATAGAATGAATCTCTATATTTTAAATGCCCACCTATTTCCAGCTCCCAGATCATTTAAGAAAAAAAATAATAAGAAGAAAGGTAGGAAGAAGAAAAGGAGTCATGTTATGGCCCAGCACCATAAAAAGTGAAAACTTCTGAAATAAAAAAAAACCCCTATATTACAGCAGAAATTTATGCAATAAACCAAATGAGCAAAAATATATATCACAATAAAATAAATCATAATACAACCTTCAGTCTCTATACGTGAAAGAGTGAAGTGTTTTCTTACAAATTTCAATAACAGGTTTTGTTATTCCTACTAAACCTTACGAGTGGGAACACACGTGTGCACATAGAGACCCACACACACTTCCTTCACACAGCACTCTCTCCACACACACACACTGGGGAGGTAATATGAGGGAGCATGTGATCACTGTAAATAAATTTTATCAATCAAAAAATAGCAGCAATATTATATTTTTGATTGTTAATTTCTTTGTGAAAGTATATTACTTAAAATAAATATAAGTACATAAAAACATAAAACTTAATTATTAAAAATGTCACATTTATAATTTAAAATTATAATTTTTAAAATTATTATTTCTTAACTTGTAAAATAAATTTACTTAAATTTCACTTTACACTTTTATCTATTATTTTGTTTCTTCTAATATGTATGACTCACTTCTATAACAAGTCATTTTGTTTTTCTTGATTTGCTGGAGCTCTTTTTTCCTTGTGAAATTAATACTTTGTACTTTTTTTTTTTTTGTATTTTTCTGAAGCTGGAAACGGGGAGAGACAGTCAGACAGACTCCCGCATGCGCCCGACCGGGATCCACCTGGCACGCCCACCAGAGGCGACGCTCTGCCCACCAGGGGGCGATGCTCTGCCCCTCTGGGGCATCGCTCTGTCCCGACCAGAGCCACTCTAGCGCCTGGGGCAGAGGCCAGAGCCACTCTAGCACCTGGGGCAGAGGGCAAGGAGCCATCCCCAGCGCCCGGGCCATCTTTGCTCCAATGGAGCCTCTGCTGCTGGAGGGGAAGAGAGAGACAGAGAGGAAGGAGGGGGGGGATGGAGAGGCAAATGGGTGCTTCTCCTATGTGCCCTGGCTGGGAATCAAACTCGGGTTCCCCGCATGCCAGGCCGACGCTCTACCGAATACTTTGTACTTTTAAACTATTTTACTCAGTACACTGTCATTCAGAATTATTCATAGCATCTTTAGAAGTTAAAAGAAATTTTTAAATATAATATTTTTCCTTATGTTACTCTCTTCAGAGTCAGAAAAAGAAAGGCTTTTCAAAATTCTGATTATAGAAATATTCTTTCCTACTTTTTCTAGAACAATTTCTGGGTTGTTTTTTTTTCCAGTGGGTATTTGTTAGCTGTTTTGATTATTAGTGGATGTCTTAATTTAAATCATCTTTTAATCTTTATTTTAGAAATGGAAGAAATAGTAATAATAGTGTAAAGAAAGGACCTTTTTTCTTTTCTCTTATATAGTAATAAATCTAATTAAAAACTCAATGTGAAGTGTTTAGTAATATAAAGAACATTATTATTATTATTTTTTTAATAAATTTTTATTAATGGTAATGGGATGACATTAATAAATCAGGGTACATATATTCAAAGAAAACATGTCTAGGTTATTTTGTCATCAAATTATGTTGCAAACCCCTCGCCCAAAGTCAGATTGTCCTCCGTCACCCTCTATCTAGTTCTCTGTGCCCCTTCCCCTCCCCCTAATTCTCTCCCTCCCTCCCTCCCATGTCCTCCCTCCCCCCCACCCTTGGTAACCACCACACTCTTGTCCATGTCTCTTAGTCTCATTTTTATGTTCCACCAATGTATGGAATCATGTAGTTCTTGTTTTTTTCTGATTTGCTTATTTCACTCCTTATAATGTTATCAAGATCACACCATTTTGCTGTAAATGATCTGATGTCATCATTTCTTATGGCTGAGTAGTATTCCATAGTGCATATGTGCCACATCTTCTTTATCCAGTCTTCTATTGAAGGGCTTTTTGGTTGTTTCCATGTCTTGGCCACTGTGAACAGTGCTGCAATGAACATGGGGCTACATGTGTCTTCACGTATCAATGTTTCTGAGGTTTTGGGGTATATACCCAGTAGAGGGATTGCTGGGTCATAAGGTAGTTCTATTTGCAGTTTTTTGAGGAACCACCATACTTTCCTCCATAAGGGTTGTACTACTTTACAGTCCCACCAACAGTGAATGAGGGTTCCTTTTTCTCCACAGCCTCTCCAACATTTGCTATTACCCGTCTTGTTGATAATAGCTAATCTAACAGGGGTGAGGTGGTATCTCATTGTAGTTTTGATTTGCATTTCTCTAATAACTAATGAAGCTGAGCATCTTTTCATATATCTGTTGGCCATTTGTATCTCTTCCTGGGAGAAGTGTCTGTTCATGTCCTCTTCCCATTTTTTTATTGGATTGCTTGTTTGTTTGTTGTTGAGTTTTATGAGTTCTTTGTAAATTTTGGATATTAGGCTCTTATCTGAGCTGTCGTTTGAAAATATCAGTTCCCATATAGTTGGCTGTCTGTTTATTTTGATATCAGTTTCTCTTGCTGAGCAAAAACTTTTAATTCTGATGTAGTCCCATTCATTTATCTTTGCCTTCACTTCTCTTGCCATTGGAGTCAAGTTCATAAAATGTTCTTTAAAACCCAGGTCCATGATTTTAGTACCTATGTCTTCTTCTATGTACTTTATTGTTTCAGGTCTTATATTTAGGTCTTTGATCCATTTTGAATTAATTTTAGTACACGGGGACAGGCTGTAGTCGAGTTTCATCTTTTGCATGTGGCTTTCCAGTTTTCCCAACACCATTTGTTGAAGAGGCTTTCTTTTCTCCATTGTGTGTTGTTGGCCCCTTTATCAAAGATTATTTGACCATATATATGTGGTTTTATTTCTGGGCTTTCTATTCTGTTCCATTGGTCTGAGTGTCTATTTTTCTGCCAATACCATGCTGTTTTGATTATCGTGGCCCTATAATATAGTTTAAAGTCAGGTATTGTAATGCCCCCAGCTTCATTCTTTTTCCTTAGGATTGTTTTGGCTATTCGGGGTTTTTTATAGTTCCATATAAATCTGATGATTTTTTGTTCCATTTCTTTAAAAAATCTCATAGGGATTTTGATGGGAATTGCATTAAATTTGTATATTGCTTTGGGTAATATGGCCATTTTGATTATATTTATTCTTCCTATCCAAGAACAAGGAATATTTTTCCATCTCATTGTATCTTTTTCGATTTCCCTTAACAATGCTTTGTAATTTTCATTATATAGGTCCTTTACGTTCTTTTTTATGTTTATTCCTAGGTATTTTATTTTTTTTGTTGCAATCGTGAAGGGGATTATTTTTTTGAGTTCGTTTTCTAATATTTCATTGTTGGCATATAGAAAGGCTATGGACTTTTGTATGTTAATTTTGTATCCTGCGACCTTACTGTATTGGTTTATTGTTTCTAATAATCTTTTTGTGGAGTCCTTCGGGTTTTCGATGTATAGGATCATATCATCAGCAAAAAGTGATAGCTTTACTTCTTCTTTTCCGATATGGATGCCTTTTATTTCTTTGTCTTGTCTGATTGCTCTGGCCAGAACTTCTAGCACCACGTTGAATAAGAGTGGAGAGAGTGGACAACCCTGTCTTGTTCCTGATTTAAGGTAGAAAGTCCTCAGTTTATGCCGTTTAATAGGATGTTGGCTGATGGTTTATCATATATGGCCTTTATCATGTTGAGATATTTTCCTTCTATACCCATTTTGTTGAGAGTCTTAAACATAAAATTGTGTTGTATTTTATCAAAAGCCTTTTCTGCATCTATTGATAAGATCATGTGGTTTTTGTTCTTTGTTTTGTTGATATGGTGTATTACGTTAACCGTTTTGCGTATGTTGAACCATCCTTGAGATTCTGGGATGAATCCCACTTGATCATGATGTATTATTTTTTTAATATGTTGTTGTATTCGGTTTGCCAGTATTTTGTTTAGTATTTTAGCATCTGTATTCATTAGAGATATTGGTCTGTAGTTTTCTTTCTTTGTGCCATCCTTGCCAGGTTTTGGTATGAGGGTTATATTGGCCTCATAAAATGTGTTTGGAAGTATTGCTTCTTCTTCAATTTTTTGGAAGACTTTGAGTAGAATAGGAACCAAGTCTTCTTTGAATGTTTGATAGAATTCACTAGTATAACCGTCTGGGCCTGGACTTTTATTTTTGGGGAGATTTTTAATAGTTTTTTCTATTTCCTCCCTGCTGATTGGTCTGTTTAGGCTTTCTGCTTCTTCATGACTCAGTCTAGGAAGGTTGTATTGTTCTAGGAATTTATCCATTTCTTCTAGATTGTTGTATTTGGTGGCATATAATTTTTCATAGTATTCTACAATAATTCTTTGTATATCTATGATGTCTGTGGTGATCTCTCCTCTTTCATTTTGGATTTTATTTGTTTGAGTCCTGTGTCTGTTTTCCTTGGTGAGTCTTGCCAAGGGTTTGTCAATTTTGTTGATCTTTTCAAAGAACCAGCTCCTTGTTTTATTGATTTTTTCTATAGTTTTTCTGTTCTTTATTTCATTTATTTCTGCTCTTATTTTTATTATCTCCTTTCTTCGGCTGGTTTTGGGTTGTCTTTGTTCTTCTTTTTCTAGTTCCTTAAGGTGGGAAGTTAAGTGGTTTACTTCGGCTCTCTCTTGTTTGTTCATATAGGCCTGAAGTGATATGAACTTTCCTCTTATTACTGCTTTTGCTGCATCCCATAGATTCTGATATGTCGTATTTTCATTTTCATTTGTCTGTATATATCTTTTGATTTCTGCGCTTATTTCTTCTTTGACCCATTCATTTTTTAGAAGTATGTTGTTTAGTTTCCACATTTTTGTGGGTTTTTCCCCCTCTTTTTTGCAGTTGAATTCTAGTTTCAAGGCTTTATGATCTGAAAATATACTTGGTACAATTTCAATTTTTCTAAATTTGCTGATATTGTCTTTGTGGCCCAACATATGGTCAATTCTTGAGAATGTTCCATGTACACTAGAGAAAAATGTATACTCTGTCGCTTTGGGATGAAGTGTCCTGTAGATGTCTATCATATCCAGGTGTTCTAGTATTTCGTTTAAGGCCACTATATCTTTATTGATTCTCTGTTTGGATGACCTATCTAGAGCCGTCAGCGGTGTATTGAGGTCTCCAAGTATGATTGTATTTTTGTTAGTTTTTTTTTTAAGGTCAATAAGTAGCTGTCTTATATATTTTGGTGCTCCTTGGTTTGGTGCATATATATTAAGGATTGTTATGTCTTCTTGATTCAACTTCCCCTTAATCATTATGAAATGACCATTTTTGTCTCTGAGTACTTTTTCTGTCTTGTAGTCAGCATTATTAGATATGAGTATTGTTACGCCTGCTTTTTTTTGGGTGTTGTTTTCTTGGAGTATTGTTTTCCAGCCTTTCACTTTGAATTTGTTTTTATCCTTGTTGCTTAGATGTGTTTCTTGTAGGCAGCATATAGTTGGATTTTCTTTTTTAATCCATTCTGCTACTCTGTGTCTTTTTATTGGTAAGTTTAATCCATTTACATTTAGTGTAATTATTGACACTTGTGGGTTCCCTACTGCCATTTTATAAATTGCTTTCTGTTAGTTTTGTATCTAGTTTGATTCTTCTCTTTTGTTTTTCTATCATTTGTTTTTGTTTGTTTGTGTTCCATACTTCTTTCCTCTGTGGCTACCTTTTTTAAGTCAAGTGCTTTTGTGGTGGTTTTTTTAAGGGTGGTTACCATTAAGTAATGAAAAGGGTACCTACCATATTCATTGTAGTACCCTATCTTATAAGTATTTCTGCACTTCATCATCCTTTGCTACTGTTAATCTCCATCCTCTCCCTCCTTTTTTTCCTTTGTTGTCACAGTTTAAGTTTGGTTTTATTGTGTTCTTGGTGGCTGTTACTTGTGGTGTTGTTTTCTTTTGTTCTTTGAATCTGGTTGGAAAACCCCCCTTAGTATTTCCTGGAGTGGGGGCTTTCTGTTGATAAATTCTCTCATCTTTTCTGTATTTGTGAATGTTTTTATATCTCCTTCATACTTGAAGGATAGCTTTGATGGGTATAGTATTCTTGGCTGAAAGTTCCTCTCTTTCAGGGCTTTAAATATTGGGGTCCACTCTCTTCTAGCTTGTAGAGTTTCTGCTGAGAAATCTGATGATAATCTAATAGGCCTTCCTTTATATGTTGTACTCTTCTTTTCCCTGGCTGCCTTGAGAATTTTTTCTTTGTCATTGGTTTGTGTCATCTTTATTATGATGTGCCTTGGAGTGGGTTTGTTGGGGTTAAGAAAACTTGGTGTTCTGTTTGCTTCTTGAATTTGAGGCTTTAGTTCCTTCCACAGGCTTGGGAAGTTCTCATCTATTATTTGTTTGAGTATATTCTCCATTCCATTTTCTTTCTCTTCTCCCTCTGATATACCTATTATTCTTATGTTATTCTTTCTGATGGAGTCAGACAATTCCTGTAGGGTTTTCTCATTTTTTATTATTTTTGAGTCTCTTTCTTCTTCTCTCTGTTGTGCCTCAAGTTGTTTGTCTTCTATTTCACTAATCCTATCTTCAATCTGGGCTGTTCTGTTAGCTAAGCTTGTTACCTCGTTTTTCAGCTCGTGAATTGAGTTTTTCATTTCTGTTTGATTTGTTTTTATAGTTTCAATTTCCTTGGTAATATATTCTTTGTGTTCATTAAGTTGTTTTCTGATCTCCCTATATTGCCTTTCTGTGTTTTCTTGTATATCTCTGAGTATTTTTAAGATTTCTATTTTAAATTCTCTGTCATTTAGCTCCAAGGCTTCCAATATGTTAAGTCTTTTCTCCATAGATTTTTCCACATCTATTTGTGTTACCTCTCTTTCTTTTGTATCCATAATATTCGATTTCCTCTTTCTTATCGGCATCTGAGGGTGGTCTTATTGATAGCACGCAGGCGCACTCCCTCGCGGCTTGAATGAGCGTCGCTGCTGCGGTAGCTTCCTCCACACCCTCGTCTCTCAGATTCAAGTGATAACAGTCCTTTTGCTTTCAGTTTGTGTGGAACTCCGGAATGATCCGAGGATAAATTTTTCTGTTTTTAGTTGATAAATTTGTTGTGATTTAGGGGAGAGCTGTTGGACACGCTTCTCACGGCGCCATTTCCGTGACGTCACCAAGAACATTATTAGTGTAATCACTTAACATCCTAATGGTAAATCTGACCTCAGCCTGACCTTCATCTCAGAGTTCAAATAACCTTCAACTTCAGGGTTCAAACAATAAAATCAAGACCTGGTCTTTTTAAAAATTTAATATCTTAGTTTTGTCTTGGTGTCACTTTTAGAATCACGTTGTTAACTTGGCTAATAAACTTTAAGTTTACATCTCCCAGTTTCAAATACAAAGGAAAAGAGATGATTGTTTTTATAATTTAAGCAAAAGGCCTGGAATTAATTCTCACTGATTTGTGTTGAGTGCGAAGCTCCCTCTCAAAGCAAACATGATCAGGTCATGAGTTGCTGCTGAGTGGGTTTCTCCTCTTCCCTTAAGTGACATGCACTGCCCCTTGAGCTGCATGAGAGTAAAATCAGGAGAGAATTTGAATAATTTTATAAGAGCAAGAAAAATGAATTTGAACAGCAGGAAAAACAATTATCTACCATTAGGAACTAATTATCCTGTCACCCTTTTAGAGTGCAATGAACCATTTCCAACACTAATTTGAAATGTCATCTAGTACAAAAGCTAAATTTCCATGTGTGGATTTCTTTCCCCAAACTCAGGGAAGCTACTCTGCTTGGTGGGAATGCTGTTGATTATGTTGCACTTATGATAAAGACTGACTGATGTGACTGCACTAGTTAAATTGTAAATATCAACAAAATAACTTTATGTGGTGTGAATAATTGACGCTGTCAACGTGCTGCCCATTTAATTTAGCAGATTCTGATTTTTTTACATGTTGTTCTTTACATGTCATGTAAAATCATGTTTCTTAAATGTCAAAGGTAGCCTGACCAGGCAGAGGCACAGTGGATAGAGCATCAAACTGGGACATGGAGGACCCAGGTTTAAGACCTCACGTTCACCACCTTAAATGTGGGCTCATCTGGTTTGAGCAAGGCTCATTAGCTTGATCCCAAGGTTGCTGGCCTGAGCAAGGGGTCACTTGGTCTGCTGTAGCCCCCTGGTCAAGACACATATGAGAAAGCAATCAATGAACTGTTGGGGACCAAAATATAAACAGGGTGTTTTTATATCCAGGGTACAGGTGCTGGGCCTAACCACCCATCTCACCTGCCCAGTTAACAAAGAGCTATACCTGATTATTGCTTATCCCACCCATGTTCTCCAGAAGAGGCTGGAATCTAGTTTCTTATTGGTGTAAAGTTAGATCTAAATGGTATGGTGAGGGTTGTCTTTGAGTTGCCTTGGAAACAATTGAATTGTTAATGCACCAAGTTTTTTCCCTGAATAAAGACGGATGTGCTTCTGGGGGCTGCCATTGCATCAGCTTAGGAGCAGTAGAGACTGCTTGCCGTGTGGTCCTCCTGAACCCATCTTTATGTATATACCTTTAATTCTTTGTCTATCATTTATTTAATTCCACACCTTTTTCCATTCGAGGACCCCGTAACAGACTTGTCGTGGCTGGACTGCGACAATTGTCGCCCATACGTGTGGCCATCGAAAAAGGGAAAGTGGAGAGGTAATAGAACTTCCCCAGAAGTGAGCACATGAAGTAAGTTAAAGCTTTTAGAGAGTGAAGCTTTTAAGTACAGTGTGGGAGGAGAGTATAGTAATAATTTAGTATTAAATAACTATGAGAGTACTAGGTTCAAAAATGAGGAACATTTTCTTTTTGTACAAATGTTTTTATTTAAGAATAAGTTGTTTGATCAGAATGAGTTAGAAACAGAGGAATATAAATGTAAGAGCTTGGAGTCTGAGAGTAACTTGGAAGATGGGAATATCACAGCTATGGCTATTTTAAACTTTGCTGTTCTGCAGCCCTCTGCTCCCAAAGCCTTTGTCTCAGGCCCTTGGAAATCACTGCTCCAAAGAGCAGAAGGTTGGCCTCCCCAGGAAGGGGTGATGAGCTGAGAGCCAGTAAAGTGGCAGGGACAAGGCCGCCCATGGACTAGGGTTCATGCTGGCCTCACAGCTTGCTCTGCCCCGTGCCTCCGAGGTGAAGTGAGCAGGCGACAGCAGAAGCAGAAGCGGTGGCTTCCCAGGTCAGCGGGGTGAAAAAGACACAAATGGGGTGGTAGAGAGCTCTGGCTGGTCCTTGGAATCCACATACAAAAGGTGTGCAGTGGGGAAGGCGCGCCCCAAATACAAGGCTCCGGTAGCGCAAGCGTGAGAAGCCATGGCAGCCACCGCCTTGAGTCTGAGTGGCCGTCAGTGCTGCTGGCCATGGTCCCCTCTTGGAAGTGCAGGCAGCCACTCACATGGGCAGTGAAGAAAGCATGTCCCGCAAGTGCATGCGGGTGGCAGACAGGACATGTCTCACAAGTGGCGCAGGCCAGGTGCACAGCACAGCCTCCTTTGCTGGAATGTGCAGCTCCTGAGAGCTCGAGGCGCAGCAGCAGAGGAAGCACCTCCAAGGCCGGGGGCCCCAAATCCCTGTGGCCACAAGGTTGGTGACTCTCCTGCAGGCTGACCTTTGTGCCAGCGAGGTTCGGCTCTGCCCGGGAGCCCCAGCCCCAAGAGAGGAGCTGGAAAGTATTCCTCTCCCAGAGAAGCTAAACCTGCCTTTCAGCGGGGATTGAAATGGAGGGATTTTGGCTGCTAGTTGTAGCAGCTATTAGAATTTATGAATGATTAGAAGACTGAGATGCTTTTTAAAGTTGTTATTATCTGATTTTCTTTAGTAAATAGAAATACTTAAGAGTTTGGGAAAATTACAGATTTTTCCGGTTATTCTCTTTCTCTAAACTCATTTTATTTCTTTATTGTTCTATGCCTAAAATGAGAGTGAAGGGAACACCTGTTTGGATGTGGCTAAACAGAATATCATAAACGGCCATTCTCAAACCTTTTCATGAGAGTTCTGTTTAGTTTCTATCCTTTTGTTCCTATCATAGTAGCCCTGCATAAGAATCAAGCAGACCACGTTCTAATCTCTAAAATCCCAGGTTCTTTCTGATTTGTCTACCTTGTCTGATCCTTGTTTGTGTTTGGTCTTTGTTTAATGTTGTCTAAATGTGATGTTTTAAGTTCTTGCATGCAAAAATTGGAAAAGCCGGCTTTAATATTAAAAAAATAAAATGAAATCCCTACAGAGTTTTAATTTTAATTGCAACAAGTATAGAGCACTCATTTAAATTTAAATAGAATGGAATGTGGATCCTAAAGACTTGCTAATTTTGGGTAAACTGCTTCAAACTTCAGGCTGCTACTGCAGCTACAAAGCTTGAAGCAGAATAGATTTACCTAACAAAAGTGTAGATTTTTATTAATAATATAGGAAAATAATGAAAGCCACACTGGAATTTTCCAGCTTTAATGTACTCTTTAATTTGCCTGTTAATTAATGGGGTAGAAATGTTTTAATAAGTATTGTTAATTCAAATTCAGAGGGACCCGAAATATGGAAGACAGGAGCAAGGTCTGTCGTTTACACATCAAAGCTTTATTGTCTAGCTTGGCCAAGCGGCGGGAACTCTGACAGAAATCTGACGGAGGCCCTGGCCGGTTGGCTCAGCGGTAGAGCATCGGACTGGCGTATGGGGGGACCCGGGTTCGATTCCCAGCCAGGGCACATAGGAGAAGCGCCCATTTGCTTCTCCACCCCCTCCCTCCTTCCTCTCTGTCTCTCTCTTCCCCTCCCGCAGCAGAGGCTCCATTGGAGCAAAGATGGCCCGGGCGCTGGGGATGGCTCCTTGGCCTCTGCCCCAGGCGCTAGAGTGGCTCTGGTCGCAGCAGAGTGACGCCCCAGAGGGGCAGAGCATCGCCCCCTGGTGGGCAGAGCATCGCCCCTGGTGGGTGTGCCGGGTGGATCCTGGTCGGGCGCATGCGGGAGTCTGTCTGACTGTCTCTCCCCGTTTCCAGCTTCATAAAAATACAAAAAAAAAAAAAAAAAGAAATCTGACGGAGAGCGCGCTGGCCCTTTGTTCTACTTAGTTTTTATAGTTTTGTAAGTGGGAAGTACAGAAGCAAAAATTGCAATTAGGAGCCCCTTATTGCTATTGGTTATAGTCATATGTCCTTTAACATGATAGGACCACATTCAATTTGCAAACCATACATCATTTTAGAGAAAACAAAATTCACAAGTCAACACAATGGTAGAAAGATATCTCTTTACATATTAAAAGGCCTTCCTATATTTTCTAGTGTTCATCCGCCATCTCTCTGTCCAGAGTCAGACGTATTAACCGCATGCATTTACATAAGAGAGGTAGTTTCCGTGGGGACAAATGCCCGCAAATGGCTCATAGTTATAAGAAAAGGTTTATTTTGGCTTTTCCCTTCCTGCACCTGGCTAGCTGTTCACTCCTTTCCCCACAGGTGTGGTGGAATGTCAGGGAATCTATGCTTTCCTTCCCTTTTCATTTACAATACAATGGTAAGAGCCATCCTGGTTATGCCAATCACACAGTACAGAGACTATTCTCACAATTTCTCTGCACAGCTTAACCCAAATTAATAAAATGTTCTCCAAGCCTCCTAAAATATTAATATTAATTCTGTAGCCTTTTGGTACTTCACAACATCTGCAGGTGAAATGGCTCAGTGGCTCCTCAGTATGAGAATGTTACTTGAAAATGCATTTACTATGTTTCGCTAAGTTAACAAAAAGACAAGTATTTCTTACAATTTTGAAGTCAAATTATTATAAAGTGTGCTCAACAAATGCTTAAAGGTCAATTATAATTAATATAAAGGGGGGGAGTCATATCCTGGAACTCCTGCAAATCTATTTTATCATGCTTTTTATTTTTTTAAAAATTTTCTTTTGAATGCTGATATACAGCAGCTGAGAGACTCTGTAATCCTACAAGGAAAGCCTTCCCTGAAGTGTGATGGAAGGACCCACTCACAGGAATCTGGCAAGGGCCAGACCCTGTTCTCATATGGGGCCAAGGATATGTGTGTGTTTTTCCTAGGTCTGCAGAAGCTCCTCGGTGAATTCTTGAATGGTTGGTGAGACACCATGACCCTGGATGAGAGACTCACTTCACAAGAGCAATTGTATAAGGCTTGTTTTACTATGCTCTCATCCCTTTCTCTGTCAAATCTGTTATCCAGATAATAATGTTGTTTTTGTCTTTTTCCAATCAGCTCTAGATATACAAAAAAAGTTTATATAGGCAGATGGGGACCCTCAAATCTCTCAACGAGATCTTCTAATCATGGCTTTTAAGGTCTGTAGTGACCAAGAGAGGAACAGAAAAGGCAGACAGAGCCCAAAAAGAGATCAGGCAAAATACCAGCTCTTGGCATATGCCCATAAAGGCTCCAATGCCCCAAAGTGGCTTCATAAGACATCAGGGCCCTGCTTCAAGAGTGGAAAGGAAGGTCATTGAGCTAAAGCCTGTCAGGCTTCTCTGTCCCACCAGGGACATGCCTTTGCTGTGAATAAAAGAGGGACACTGGAAGGTGAGCTGCCCCCTCACTCCTCCAAAGGAGGGTTCAGTCTCTTCTAGCCCTGCTCCGGCTACCTGTGACCTGAACTTGCCAGCCTACTGAGGCTTGCCACTGAAGACTAAAGGTGCCCAGGGCCTTCAGCCCCATCTCACATTACTGTGGATGAGCCTAGAGTATTTCTTCCAAGTAGCAGGTAAACTGATCTCCTTTCTTATGGACACAAGGGCCACTTACTATGCCTTGCCTGAATATTTAGTTTTTTTATTCATCCCTTGAAGATCTCTGTTGTGGGTGTTGATAGTCTTATTTTCTGCTGCTTTGTTTAATATTTAGTGTTTCCTTTATTCCTCTTGCTTCTATGCCCCATACCTATTTTAGGCTGGGACTTGCTCCTAATTTAGACAAATTTACCTCTGCTACCCTGCATAGTGTATCCCCAGGTTCTCTTCACCATGCCATGGTTGCAGAGATCCAGGAAAAGACACCCTGGGTTCACCTCTCCAGTTTAAAGAAAACAGAAGCTCTGTCTCCATAGGTGCTGCAGACAGCTTTTCCAGTCTACCTGAATCAGTACCAGCTAGAAACAGTGGTCATTGGGACTTGGACTCTAGCTGCAAAGCATGGAAATGTGACCACAACTCCAGTGCCTTGTGGACTGTTCCTGAATGTGTGTGACTTCTGCTCCTTGGGACACTTCTCAGACTGAAATAGAATTGGGTTACATTTACAAATAATATGAAGCGGTGATGGTGTCAACATGGATTTGGTGAAATTACATTAACATGTTAAGGACATTTAAGACTAAGAATTTTATTTTAGATCCTGTTGTATTAGTTAAGACTTTGCTTGATAATCTAATAGGCTTTAATCACTTCATTGTATTAGGACACTTGTTATAGTATCTAGTATCTATTAGCATTGGCTGTTTTAATATTGTTGTTTATTTTATATTTTTTCGGTCTGCCTCCAAATCCAAACATGGGAATTCAGATGAGTATGAATCACAACACACAAATTTGAAGTTTTAATAAATACAAAAGGGGGATCTGTTGGGGACCAAAATATAAATGGGGTGTTTTTATATCCAGGGGACAGGTGCTGGGCCTAACCACCCATCTCACCTGCCCAGTTAACAAAGAGCTATACCTGATTATTGCTTATCCCACCCATGTTCTCCAGAAGAGGCTGGAAGCTAGTTTCTTATTGGTGTAAAGTTAGATCTAAATGGTATGATGGGGGTTGTCTTTGAGTTGTCTTGGAAACATTGAATTGATAATGGACCACATTTTTTCCCTGAATAAAGATGGATGTGCTTCTGGGGGCCGCCATTGTATCGGCTTAGGAACAGTAGAGACTGCTCGCCATGTGGTCCTCCTGAACCCATATTTATGTATATATCTTTAATTCTCTGTCTATCATTTATTTAATTCCATACCTTTTCCCATTTGAGGACACTGTAACAGACTTGTCGTGGCTGAACCGCAACAATGAACAACTAAGGGGCCGCAATAAAGAATTGATGCTTCTCATCTCTCTCCCTTCCTGTCTGTCAATCTGTATCTGTACTTATCCTTGTCTCTCTCTGTCTCTCACACACAAAAATAAAATGTCAATGGTAGGGGCTCAGTGGATAACATGTCATACTGGATCAGTGAGGTCACCAGTTCAAAATCCTGGGCTGCCTGGTCAAGGCACATATAGGAGTTAATGCTTCCTGCTCTTCTCCCCTTCTCTCTTTCTCTTTCTCTCTCTTCCTCCCACAGTTATGGCTCATATGAGCAAGTTGGCTCTGGCTACTGTGGAGGGCTCCTTGACTCAGGAGCTAAAATAGCTTGGTTGCTGAGCAACAGAGCAGTGGCTCCAAATGGGCAGAATAAAAGTCCCAGATGGGGGTTGCCAGGTGGAACACAGTTGGTGTGTATGCAGGAGTCTGTTTCTCCACCTTCTTGTCTCTCATTTGATTAATACATATGTTAATGGCTTCTAATAAGAATATAGACACTTCTTTGCCTAAGGTTTTTCACTGAATGCAAAATCATTCTCAGCCCTTGTGTAGAAAAAATCAAAGGTGCCAGGAGTTAATAACCTGTGGGGCATCCCTCAAAAAAGTATAGATGGGATTTGAGTCAGATTATATTCACTTTATCAGAAGTTCTCAACGGGACTGCGTCTTAGTTGCCCACAGCAGGGCATTAACCAACCATATTAGCTTCCTTCACATCTCTCTGTCTGAAGAGGGGGGGGGAGAGGAGGTGCACAAAGAAAACCAGAGAGATGGTGACTGGAGACTATATGACTTTGGGTGATGGGTATGCAACATAATCAAATGTCAAAAAAACTTGGATAGGCCCTGGCCGGTTGGCTCAGCGGTAGAGCGTCGGCCTAGTGTGCGGAGGACCCGGGTTCGATTCCCGGCCAGGGCACACAGGAGAAGCGCCCATTTGCTTCTCCACCCCTCCGCCGCGCTTTCCCTCTCTGTCTCTCTCTTCCCCTCCCGCAGCCAAGGCTCCATTGGAGCAAAGATGGCCCGGGCGCTGAGGATGGCTCTGTGGCCTCTGCCCCAGGCGCTAGAGTGGCTCTGGTCGCAACATGGCGACGCCCAGGATGGGCAGAGCATCGCCCCCTGGTGGGCAGAGCGTCGCCCCTGGTGGGCGTGCCGGGAGGATCCCGGTCGGGCGCATGCGGGAGTCTGTCTGACTGTCTCTCCCTGTTTCCAGCTTCAGAAAAATGAAAAAAAAAAAAACAAAAAGAAAAAAATAAAAACTTGGAGATGTTTTCTCTGAACCTATGTACCCTGATTGATCAATGTCACTCTGTTATTAATAATAAAAATAATAAATAAAAAAATCTCTTTTTGCACTGTGGCTTTCAAATCAATTGTTTTAACCACTAAAATTTTAAAATTAACTTTAATACATGGTATGTATATATTCTTTATTTTCAATAATTTTGGCTATTTCAAACATGTTACTCCATATATATCTAATAATAAAATCATCAAGTTAAAAATAACAAAAGTAAGTCTATGAAGATTCTGATTGAAACCATATAAATCTTATGTAATAAATAAACAAACAATAAAAATCTTTATTTTAAAACTTATCCAGCCTCATGCTATATTTTTCTTTTGTTCACATTTTGTTTTACATTTTTAATAACATTCTTTGTATATGTCTTGTGTACTTTAGTTCTTGCAATGTATATTAGAGTTGGTTGCTATCTTTTTTTCTTCCATTTTCTAATAGAAAGGTGTTTATATTAAGTGATCTAACCTATTACTCTTGGGATCGCTTCTTCTTCAAATTGCCAAAGAATTTATTTACTATATAACAAAAAAGAAATACTAAAATTTTATTTCCAATTTTACCTCCTTTTGTATATATGCACAGTTGCTGTGATTACAGAAGAAAATTTCAGAGATTTGAAGGCACATACACATCTTCTTTTGGTTTATTCATTTCAGTTGAGAATTCACTCTTATAAGCATATTAATAGCCATCCACCATAAGTAAGCATGTGTTTCACAATATTATCAGCATGTCACCCAACGATAGGAAGTTGAGCAATTTGAAAAAAACATTTGGCTTCTAATATTTATTGTGAGCTGAAGTCTCCCTATAGAAAAATAAAATTAGCTGCTGAAATGTTATGTTGTTTTTGTTTTATCATATTCAAGGAGAGAGAAGTATGATTAAAACAGTTAATAATCAAGAATTTAACAAGGTAAGGGCTGGCCACCTCGAGGTTAATGCTACCATGTTTCTTTAATTGTTACAGGGGTCTGCTGATATAAAAAAAAGTAGCTTTCTAGAGACCAAAATCAGTGGCTGCTGTGTTTCAAAGTGCAGTCCTTAACTTGGAAAGTTTTGTAACCTTCCAGTCTTAAATGATCATCTGAAAGAGTTGTCCAAATATGACCCAATGGTTCTGAGATGTGATACTACACAGCCATGGAAAAGCTCCAGCAACTCTTTGTAGCTGCTCTTGGGTTGTTTAGGATACAAATTGTAGTGATCTTCTACCTTGTTCCTTGAAATAAACATTCTTTGGATATCAAATCTCAGTATTTTTAAGACTCTTTTCTCTTTGTTGGTAGCTAAAATTTTGTCTCATTCACATAAAATTCATTGTTTCACACATTTTGTGGGGGCTTTCATTAGCTTCATTCAGGTGTAGTTTTAGAATACTTCATCTCAGGTCTTTTGCTTTCCTGCCCTTCTCAGTTCACATTTGCCTAAATATGGTTTTGCATCCTATGACTGCACTATTTCTGCCAGCATCAATGTCCTGGTCCCCTAGGTCTCACAAGAGCTTATTGATGCAGTATCATGCAGAACTCTGTCTCCTATGTGGAGATACATTTTTGTGGCAAAGAAGGTAGTACAATGGGTACATAGCCATAGGATCCATTGGCTTTTTAAGTACATTTTTACACTCAAATACAACTAATTTAATATAGATCATGAGGTCCAAGATTAGAGTTTTTCTCTTTAAGAGAATGTAGTAAAGGTTTTGATGAATTTAAGGCCACACTAATAGCTGCTTATGTTGAGGTTCTCAGTGCCAATAATTGAACCCTAATTTTCCTCAGGAGCCAAGGTTCTTGAGAGCAAAAGCATAAAAAAATATGTCCTATTACAGAGACTAAATGACAAAGGTGTCATTAAATCAATCATGGCTTGACAAGGGTAAAGCAAGTAAGGACTCAGATTCCTTGATAATAAATACAAACAGCACAGGCTATTTAAAATGTTGGCTAAGGGTATAGGCAAAGTCAAATGAGAGATGGAGAAGGGAGATGAATATCTTCACAAGCAAATGCAGCAGTGCAGACTTGTTCCCATAATCTTCTCACCTAATTCTGTTCAGAGACTATCATAAATCTTCCCTTTTGTGGCAATTCTGTGATATAGTAGACTTAATGGAGAAGGTGTATATATGAGTTGTGTAGGGGTAGTTACTATGAAAACTTTCTTCTGCATTATTTAAGATGCTTTTGCCCTCATTGTTTCTTATTTCAGCTGCTGATTGTATAACCAGTTCGATGACCTATATAACAAGTTACTCTTGCTTCTACCTTGGAGCTTTGGAGTTCATGTTGAAGTGGAGACACAGAAAAACAGCTTATGCATTTCTTAAATGGGTGATGTTTTTGCCCCATGAGGACAACTTTTGAATAATGGTGTATAATTTTCATTTTCATTTCCTTGAGTGTTGGTCCTGAGATGCATTTTTATTTGGCTTTTCAGAAGATCCGGTAATAATGAACAAGCAGTTGTAAACTAACTGTGATACACACCTTTGTATTGTCTTTCCCTTCTTTTTTACTTTAGATATCTTCCTCACTTTTGCTCTCTGGATCATATTTTGTAATAACCTCTTGTCAAACTCTGTTTTCTGGAAAACTTGGGCTCCTACAGACTGTGGGACACATGTAGTATGAGTAATTTTTGAGGTTATACTTTGTTCTTTCGATCAAGAAAGGGAGTGTTGGGATGCCCATTGCCTAAGGCTATGTGGCATAGTCGGTTTAAGTCAGGCATGGCCAACATATGGCCCATGGGCTGGATTCGGCATGCATAATGAGTCTATGCAGCCCACAATTAAATTTTTAATATTATCTGCTACTTTAAAATCTCAGCTACTTGGAAGAGGAAGTATCTTTGATTATTGGAAATCAAGATATTTAAGAAGATAGTGATACACAAAAAAAGAATTCCACGTGTGATTAATCTAGGATTAACTTCTAATAATTGGTTGAATGGATTTGCGATACTTCTTTGTTTTTTAAAAAAATTCCATTATAAATACTTACAACTGCCTGACCAGGTGGTGGCACAGTGGATAGAGCATCAGACTGGGATGCAGAGGACCCAGGTTCGAGACCCCAAGGTTGTCAGTTTGAGCATGGGCTCATCTGGTTTGAGCAAAAGCTCACCGGCTTGGACCCAAGGTCACTGGCTTGAGCAAAGGGTTACTCAGAATGCTGAAGACCCGCGGTCAAGGAACATATGAGAAAGCAATCAATGAACAACTAAAGTGCCACGACAAAAAACTGATGATTGATGCTTTTCATCTCTCTCAATTCCTGTTTGTCCCTATCTATCCCTCTCTCTGACTCTCTCTCTCTCTGTCTCTGTAAAAGAAAAAAAAAAGGGTTACACCTTTTGTACTTGTCTGTACTCCATATGAACTGTTTGACATTTAGCAGTGATGTGAAACCCACATTCTTTTAGGCGAAGTTTGCCAGTGCGCATCCAAGGTCAAACAATTCATTATTTTTGTGGTCAAGTGTGCTGAATCAAGTGGCATTGTAGCATAGACAATAGCTACAGTTGATAACTGAAAATGGGTCCAGGCTGTTTGTAAAATGAAATAATTGTTTTATTTGCAATATAACCCCTTCAAGCTCATTCTATTAATTAAATATTGTTTTGATTGATTGCAATACAGTTTGGATATTTATATGGTATGTAATTATATTTTTATTAAAATAATATTGTATATTAAAATTTTTTTCACTCACATTTATTCATAAACAAATTACATAATAAAATTTTGTTTAGCTAAGTGAATTGTATTTGTATTTAACATTTTTAAAATTCTAATATTTCTTCCGGCCCATGAAAAAAAAAGTTTTCTTTCTAATGTGGCCCGGGGGGGGGGGGAACAGTTGGCCACATCTGGTTTAGGTGGTTCTACGGCTCAAAATATCCACTTATGCCACATGCCAAGCTTACAATGAGCATTTTCTTCACACTTTTCAGGGTGCTTATTGACTAACCTCAGCAATCACACAGCCTTTTACTCAACTTTTAGCCCAGTGATACAATTCCAGCTATTCATTGCCTCTGTATCTTTGTCTACAAGAATTCAACTTCTTCTGAGATCTGGGTATTTGCATTTCTACAAATCTTGGCAGCACTCAGGGATAACTTACTGTATATAGAGAAATTGTCATGAACATAGACTTTAAGCAGGTAAGAGATTTTTAATTTGGGGCATAATAAAGGCTTGGTTACTTTTATTCTTTCCTAAAGTGCTCAACTTGAGAAAAAATGACAGCTAATTTTTCATCTTTCTTTCTTCACAAAAGTTTGGAGAAACAATATTTATTTATTTTTTTGTGAAGTGAGAATAATGGACTTGAAAACCAGGTATAATATTGACTTTCATATCTATCTCTAAGTATATGTCTTTTTGCAAGTACATGTCTGGACCCTAACTTCTTCACATTTAATTTAAAAATAGTAATACCTACAATGCAAAAGTGATATGAAGATAATAAGCAATAACATTTGTGATAACAGTTTGTTAAAATTTTTAAAAATGTAAGAATTTTAGATTACTATGGTTATATAATCTTTATGTTGACCTAGAATTGGCTCTACCCAAACAATTTTTATCAAAGAACAAATGCTATCTGATGAAATGTCTTTGATGTAACTCAGTCATTTAAAATGACTAAAAATAGGCATCTACATCTCATTGAACAAGGGTTAGAAGAATGAGGTACTCCTGACAGAGTTAGGTTTGATTTTTCTATTCCTTGTGAAGATCAACTAAGTAATCAACATATATTGTATTATAAAGTGTTAATTAGTAGTCCTATAATGTCAAAATAAAAGAATATATGTATATATATTCTAAAATTAAAAAAAATAGAAATATTGTTTATATTAAAAATCTTTCTTTTTCTATTTGGTTATACTTTCATTTTTACCCTTAGCTTTATTTATCCATAAAATAGAAATGAAAATACCAATCTCAAAAGTGTTGATTTATCTCTAAATACTTTCTCACACTTTAAAATATAATGAATATATAAGAAATATTTACTAAAGAAATATCTAGTTAAATGTTTAAGGACTATGAAGCACTAAGAAAATGAAACATAAAATTAACTTTAAAAATAATGTTCTTAATGTATTGTCTAAGATTAAAAAATATTTTAGTGTGATTCTTAAATGATTGGACAACATAAACTTTAAACATTATAATTTTTTATTTCTGCAATTATTCTTCTGATACATCATATTTTTATTTCATTTGGTCAATAAAGAGTATATAGAAACAATATTAGTAAAAAAGATTCATCTCATTTCATTGCTACTCTCCACTTGAATGCAGGCTTCTATTCTTATTTCCTTTAAAGGCTTTAAAGGCAATCCAGATATTCATGGATGAAAAATGAAAGTGGGCTGCACTTTTAACCTCTATGAAAGTCCCTAGAATCTAGATAATCTGTAGATTGTAGGTAACAAAGCTTGAAAAGCTACTTTCTCTATCAATTAAGAAAGAAAGAATATGTTTTGCTTTCTATCATCTGTATAATTAAAGTTGACATTTATTTACAATGTTCAAACCACTGCAAAGAAAGAAGAAACAAATATGTTTAAAGTACTTGTTAGCATTCTTTGAATGGCTTCAATCTATGCAGTGTAAATAGGAGATTATATTTTCTCTTTTATTTCTTTTATTAATGATTTTCCTGTGTGTGCAACTTTCTATAAGCCCAGAGAAATTGCATATTGCATAAAGTATCCTGGAGTTAAAAGAATAGTTTTATCATATATCTGGGTTTATTTAATTATTTATTTGGAAATAAAACTGTCAAAAATCATTTTTAAAATAAAGCTTTATGGTTTCAAACATTAATGCATTTACCTTTTTTTGATACTAGGTTCTACTTTGCAAAAAACTTTTATTTTGGCCCTAGCCGGTTGGCTCAGCGGTGGAGCATCGGCCTGGTGTGCAGGGGACCTGGGTTCGGTTCCCGGCCGGGACACATGGGAGGGGCGCCCGTTTGCTTCTCCGCCCCCCCCCTTCCTCTCTGTCTCTCTCTTCCCCTCCCGCGGCCGGGGCTCCATTGGAGCGGGGATGGCCCGGGCGCTGGGGATGGCTCCTTGGCCTCTGCCCTGGGCGCTGGAGTGGCTCTGGTCCCGGTGGAGCAGCGCCCCGGAGGGACGGGGCATCGCCCCCTGGTGGGCAGAGCTTCGCCCCCGGTGGGCGTGCCAGTGCACGGTCGGGCACGTGCAGGGGTCTGTCTGGCTGTCTCTCTCCATTTCCGGCTTCGGAGAGAAAAAAACAAACAAACATAACAGCCAACATAACAATAGCTGTCTGGTGAATCAAAACCATACCTTTTTTTAAATTAAAAAAAAAACAAAAAACTTTTATTTTGAAAATCTGTCATACACAAACATGTATTAAAAATAATACAGACTAACCAGGTGGTGGTGCAGTGGATAGAGCATCGGACTGGGATGCAGAAGGGCCCAGGTTTGAGACCCCGAGGTTGCCAGCTTGAGCACGGGCTCATCTGGTTTGAGCAAAAGCTCACCCGCTTGGAACCAAGGTCTCCAGCTCAAGCAAGGGGTTATTCAGTCTGCTGAAGGCCTGCGGTCAAGGCATATATGAGAAAGCAATCAATGAATAACTAAGGTGTTGCAACAAAAAAGTGACAATTGATGTTTCTCATCTCTCTCTGTTCCTGTGTGCCTGTCCCTATCTATTCCTCTCTCTGACTCTCTCTCTGTCTCTGAAAATAAATAATAATAAAAATAATACAGATAACTCCCATAGATCCTTTACCTAGATTCACCAATTTTTATGATTTTCTACATTTGTTTTTATATTGTTTTCCTGTGTGTGCAAACACACATATACATGCACTAATTGTTTCTTATAAACTACCTGAAAATTGGTTACCATGATGAACGTTTTAGCAAAAGCATTCTCTTTTGCATGAAAATTTTATATTTGATAAACTCTCTAGCTTTGTTCCTCTGGATTACTTCTTAAGTACTGGAATGTCAACTGTGTTCCTAAATGCTTATGATAAAAAAAATATTTCTAATTGATAACCTGCATGAATACTTGATAATAAAACATATCTTTGGCTTCCTTGAATGTTCTGACTATAATAACTGGCATATCCTTTGCAGGGACCCTAAAAGCACTGTTGATAGAGTTGTTATTAGAGATATTGGGTCCTGTGAAGCCTGAAACTTTTAAGTTAGATCAGCTCTTACAACCTCCTGATTTGGATTATGTCTCATACTTTCGGAGATGTTGAACTGCAGTGAGGACTTCTGCAAAGAGCAATTCTTGACAATCCAACTTTCCCTTTCTGTCAAGTTGCAATTCCCTCTCTGTTGCTTCTATATTTAGTGGTGCCAATTCTGGTCTATGAAGGTCATGTGAGAATGAATGACTAGTTGAGTTTAAGAAGAGTCTCAGGTTATAACTTAAGCTAAAGATAATGCCCATGATTCTTAAATTTTTCAATGTATATTTCTTAATAATCAGCCTATTATATTATACATAAATTCAGGAAGTTAAAAACAAATACAATTATTTTAGTCTAATTTACAGTCTATATTTCAACTTATTCTATGGGCCCAATAATGCCTTTTTTATAATTTTTCCCCTTGCATACTTCTGTGAATTCTAATTCAGAATTTTACATTGCATTTGTTGTACCTTTATTCTTATTTCATCTGGAAGAGTAACTCAGTCTTTCTTTATATTTCAATACATTGACATTTTTGAGGAATGCAGTTACATTATAGAATATTCTTCAGGTTTGAATGTCTGGTTCTTCTTCAGAGTTAGATTCAGGTCATGCATCCTCAGCAAGAACACTATAAAAGCAATGTGTTTTTCTCAGGGTGTCAGATAGGGAAGTATGTGATGTTCCTTAGTTCTATATTAGTGATGTTAATTTAGATCATTTAGTAAAGTTATTGTCTTTTATTTCCATGTATAGTTTTTTTTTTTCTTTCAACTACAAAGCAATCTTTAATGATGTACTATAAAACCATACAACCACCCTGGTATTTATGAAAATCTAACCCTCTGAGATTTAACACCCACTGATTGTCTTTCCCAAATTTACTATTTTACTATAATTGTTGTAAACTACTCTCTCTGATAACCTATTTTTCTCTCTCTTTTTCTAACTCTCTGTTCTCATGGACTGAAGTGTGTTTCCCAATATTCATATGTTGTAGTCCTAATCTTCAGTGTGACTATATTTAGAGACAGTGCCTGTAAAGTAGGAATAAGGTGAAATGAGATCATAAGGATGAGATCTTACTCCAAAGGGACTGCTGTCTTTTTAAGAAAAGAGAAACTAGGAATTTACATTCACAAAGAAAAAGGCTATGGAAAACTGGTAGATAAAATGGCTACTCAGCTGCCATCCCAAGAACAGTAAAAGCCTGAGGAGGAGGAAGGGCTCAAAACAGGACATTCTCATCCAGCACTGCAAAGTTATAGTTAATCAGCTTGCTATTTTCTCTCTTAATGGCTTCCTGGCCTTTACATTTAAATGTAGCAAAAAATTTACCTTTGCAGGAATGTCAGGAAAAGCTTATATTGCAGAAGAACCTGATAATTAGGGGGGTTTAAATCAAAATAGTTGTTTGTAAAAGCCTAGTCACAAGCCCAGAGGTACCAGGTCCTAGCTGTTCCTGGGAGATACCTGCCCCCACTGTCTTGAAGACTTACCAAGGACACCAGATAGGACCATGCTGATTAGGCCTATGCTACATCAGAGGAACTTGCAAGGGAGTGTTTCTGCAGCCGATTCCCTCTACTCTTGCTCATTATCAAATCAATGACCAAGGCCACAATCCAAGGCAAACTAATCCACCTCTTTCCCCCATATCTACCACTCCCCTGATACCCCACAGTTCAGAGCAGACACACTTTGTTGGTCTCAGCTCACCGGAACCTGGACACTTTTAAAATAAATTTTCCTTTTGGAACATACAAGCCTCATGTTTTCTGTTTGGCCTGTGGTTTTTGCCTTTCAAAAACATATTAAGAAGATGGTTATTTGCAAGACAAGGAGAAGGACCTCAGGAAAAAACACACCTGCCTACATATTTATTTTAGACTTCGGGCCTCCAGAACTGTGAGATAATAAAATGATTGTGTTTAAACCACCCAGTCTGTGGTATTTCTTTACAGAAGCCCTAGAATACTAATACTCTCATTACCTCTTCTGCCTATTTAATATCAATATTTTACTATTAATTTAGGAATTGCTACTTGTAGCAGCCACCAGGTATGAGAACAAATGTCGGAGACTTTCAGGAGTTAAGATGTTACTTTATTGGCCAGTTTAACCTGCGCAGGGGTGAACTCCCGAGATGTCCGGAGACACTGTGCCTACAAGGAGCTGCAAACGGAAGCCACACCTGGAGCTTACAGCCAGGCCCTTATATATCCTAAGTGAGCAAGCATAGTACAGAAGCAGATATGGCAGTTTAGCTATTGACTAGGGAGGTCACAGGCAGCATAGCAACAGGGGTCTGCATAGCAACAGGGGCCGGTTTTAGCTTAGTGGCGAATTTCAAACCTAAACTTATGATAAAGGTCTCTGACCTTCTTTGTTCCCAGCCTCACAGGAGTCATATCAGCACTTACTGTTCCTTCAATAGTTACACTCTTTGGCAGCCCCAGTACTCCCTGAATCTAACACTATTATGGTCAAGGATTATAGTCTACTATTACTATCCTTGTTTAGTTTGAAATTACTAGTTATAATCACTGCTTACTACTGTCCTTGTTCAATTTGAAATTAAGATCTTTCTAGATTTGACATCATCCTCCAAAAAACAAAAATTTATGAAAAACTATAGGTAGACATAGTTTAGTAAATTCACTGAATATTAAAGATAAGTAGAAAATATTTAAAGTGCTTGAAGAATATAGTTTCCAACACTGAATTGGAATATCTATCTAATAAAGATATTCTATAAAAGTTAAATGAGCTTAAAGATAAATTCTAAACACACTCTACCTTTTTCCCCACTACATTCCAGGCTAATTTTTGTAATAAATCCATGTGGATCACTTTCTTTATATTTTTACTCTGTTCTTTAGGCTGTTTGTCAATGCATAAGTCCACAATGTCTTAATTACTGTAGCTTTATAATAAATTTTGATATCAGCTAATATAGTCTTCCAACTTTTTCAGCATTTTTGAAATTTCCTCCTGTGGAGCATTAAAAATGTCCACAAATTCTTTGTAGCTTTTCCCATAATGGGGTGGAGTCTATTGACTTTCTTTTGAATCTTGGATTAGATTTGTGGCTTTCTTTGCTAAATAATGTGGAAAAAGTCATTATTGTATGACTATTGAACCTAGGTCTCAGAGAACTTTCATTTCTTCTTTCTTTCTGTCTTGGGAATGCTTGATAAGGTGATCTGGCTAAGCTCCCTGAAGATAAGATACCACATAGAGAGAGAAACCTAGTTTACCACCAGTGCCAATGTCCAAGTGACTGATACCTTTTTGGGCCATGTAGCCTCTGTAGAGCCACTAACTTTTTCTCAAAGCATGAATGAGTTCAAGTGTGATCAGCCAAAAAAGTGCCCAACTATGCTCAGCCTAAATTGCTGACCCACAAAACAGTGAGCTAATAATAAAATGTTGTCTTAAGCTACTAGGTTTGGGGGCAGTTTTTTGTATAGCAGTTGATAACTCATGCACCATAACTGTTCCTAAACTTTTGAATTTGCAATTAAATTTTAGTTTCAGCTTATAAATTTCCACCAAACAAACAACAAGTCATAAGATTTTTTTGAAATTTAACTGAATATTTTACAGAAATATTACAATAGTTAATTTTTTTTACAAACTTGAAGACTCAATATTCATGTTGCCTAAATAGTGTTTTATTGAACATTATTACTTTTTATGAAATACTTCAGTGCTCAGGAATAAATAAAAAAATGTGTATATGATTAAAAAAATATGAAAAATCCTGGATGTCATATACAAAATCAAATATTATAATCATATTAAGATATTTCAGGATTTGGAAGTTTTTGCAAGAATTATAAAAAAAATTATGTATTTTAATGGAACACATAAAGTGCTTGGAAGGAATGTGTGTGTGTGTGTGTGTGCGCGCGCGCGCGTGCACACAAAACTTTTGGAGAAACTAGGAACTTAGAAACACAATCTTGAAAGCATTACTTACATACCTATTTATGTTTCCATGATAAATATTCAAAGTAGTTGGATGTATCCTCTAAAGGGACACAGAAGTGCTTAGAAAAAAAGTAAAATATTAGTCTAAAAATCCAAAACAAAAAAAATAATTCAAGACTTTGAAGTCAGAAAGAAAAATGCAGGGGGATAGAAAGCAGCATTATAAACTCAGGGGTTTAAATCTACAGAGACATAGGAAACCCAGGGCAGTTAGGGGCCTACCTCATTGTTGTGTCTTCTACTACTTTTATCAATAAATTTAAGTAATATTTCTACAGTAGTACAATTATGTGATATAATATTGGATCCTAGGCTTTAATGGTTATGGTGACAGTCTAAAGCTCTCTAAATCATTTTTCAAACATTTTCACATTAGTGTTCATGTGGAAAACGATTATGTTTATATGAACTCTGTTGCAAGCAACTGAAGTCAGCCTGCACTGGTGGTGACTGAATTGGAGAACTGGGCATCTCAGGACCTGCTCAGCTGCCCTGGCAGTCAGTCTCCCAGGCACACTTGGTTATGAATTGCTCTTTCTTTTTTGTTTTGAAAAAACAACCACATTCTTTAGTCTTAAATTAGTTAATTTACATTTTTATGACTGTCCATTTTTGACAGTTTTTGTTATTATTTTCTAATAATATCTCTATAGAAGATAAGTATTTGGACATTTCTTGGTGGGAAGACATCATACTACATAGATCCTAGCAGTGGCTTTAAACTTGATAAACAGTCAATGAGTATATCTTGAATGAATTAATGATTAATGCTCTCTTGGAATCTTTTAAATAAAAATGACAGAGTAATGAAAATATAATGCAAAAATTGAAATTTCTCATATAATTTATTTTCTTATCTCAAGAAGTAAATCGAAAAATTCTACAGCATATATTAGATAAAAAATAATGATATTTATTACTTTATTCTGGATCTATCAATTAGCTCACCCAATATATTGATAATATATGTGCCTCTATGATCATCTTTTAAATTAGTTTCACAACTCCTTGAATGATGCCTGCACATAGTAAGTACTTAGTACATATTTGTTGACATATTAAATCAAACATGATCTTTATTTTTAATGTCTATTAAGACTAAGGGTTCCAGGCTGACCAAGTGGTGGCACAGTGGATAAAGCATCAGACTGAGACACAGAGGACCCAGATTAGAAACCCTGATGTAACCAGCTTGAACATGGGCTCATCTGGTTTGAGCAAGGCTCACCAGCTTGTGCCCAAGGTCACTGGCTTGAGCAAGGGGTCACAGAATTTGCTATAGCCCCCCAGTCAAAGCACATATGAGAAAGCAATCAATGAACAACTAAGGTGCCACAATGAAAAATTGATGCTCTCATCTCTTTCCCTTCCTGTCTGTCTGTTCCTGTCTGTTCCTCTCTCTGTCTCTGTCACAAAAAAAGGATTCCAGATATTTTTAAAGGAGCCTATAGGGGAGTTATTAATATTTAAGTCATCAGTAGAAAGCTTGAGTCAATTTAAGTATATATTTTACAATCTGCAAAGAGATTAAGATTTATATTTCTTTGGAAGTCATTCATAAATTAGGAATATGTTTGAAATTTCTTATGCATTGACACAAATTGATAATAAATGTAAATTTAATTATATTCAGAAAAATTTACTTTAAACACACACTATGTGGAAAACTCATTTTTACACTATAAAGAGTAAAAGTTGAAAAATCATGATACTTCTAATAATGCTGATTTATTTGAAAATTTAGTATTTGTCAAATACCTCATAAGTATTTTCTGTGTTAGTCTTTCAGACAAGTATATCCACTTATTTACTTGATTACTTATTATGCAAACATTTATTATTACCATATACCAGGCACTATTCTAGATTCTGAGGATATAAGGGAAAACAAAGCAGATCAAGTCCTTTCTTTTATGGTAGTAACACTTTTGTGAGGAAGACAATAAATAAAAGAGGAAATTATAAATAGCCCCAGATGTTAAACTTTAACTGTTAATTTATGCAGTGATAATCAACAATTATGATGTTTTTATGTATAATTTTACTGGGATCAGATGTAGTTCTATTCTAGCGATGACTTGCTCTTGGTATTTTATTCATTTTGGAATTTAGGCTAACAGAAAAACCCTAATCTGGGACAAAGCATTCTCATTGTGGACTCAAAAGCGCAAGAGGCTGAACAAAACCATTTGGTGAGTAGTAAAATCTCTACTTTACTGCTTCTGTTCTCATTTCATTAGTCCATCAAGTCACATAACAAAGTGTGAGTTCAGTGAAGTAAGCAAGTGTATTCCTTTCACAGGTTGGTACTGCAAATCACACAGCAGCAGACAGGGGTGAATAATCACTTTACATAGAATAAAAGTGAATAATTGAAAACAATGTATCTCCTGCTCACTATGTAAGAAGAATTGGAGAGGTTTTATTGTTATATAAGATAGACAAGAAAGACCTCAGTGATTAGATCACACATGAGAAGAAACCTGGAAAAAATAAGGGATTGAGTCATGCCAATACCTAAATTAAAAATGTTCCAGGCAGATGAAGAACAAAGACCAATTGGCTGGAGTTGAATGAATAAGGATGAGGAACAGTAGGTGGTGAGGCCAGAGAGGTGGGGAGGTGTTTAGTTAGAGTAAACGCTTTAAAAGCATAACTGGACACTGGAGAGAAACAAAGGCTAGAACCTTGGAAATGAGTTAGGAGAGGCTTTTCCAGTCATTTGAATGAGAGGTCAAAAAGTTTAAGCTAGAGTACAGAGATGAAAATTGTGAGAAGTCAAAAAATTTGGGGTATATTTTGAAAGTAGAACCAACACATTCTATTGATGAATTAGCTTGTAATAGGGCAGAAAGTGAAGAGAGAATTGACCCCAGTTTGTGCCCTGAGTAGTTGGATAAATGGAGTTTGAATTTATTTAGATCAGAAACCTGTGGGAGGAGCACATTCAGTAAGAATCAGACAGGAGTTCAGTTGTAGACTTGGGATGTCAATCAACTTTAAGTATATAAAGGAGTCTTACATTCAAGGGAGTGTTAAGGTAGGTACTGCAAGTTTATAGAAGTAATTTAAACCTATTGTCCTGGATAAGATCACATAAGGAGTTGAGTGTCAACAGAGAAGAGAACTAAGACATTAGAAGTTTATTTAAGTTTTAGTGAGTGAAATAGTATAAATATATTCATTTTATAGATGAAGTAAACTGAGTATTATAAAAGTTAATCAATATTTTCTGATTAAACAAAGCTGAAATAAGAATTTATGTTATTGTTTGTTAAAAAGAACAAGAGTAAGTTGTAGGGAGAAGAACAAATGTGGAAGGACAAAAAAATTCTCAATTGTGTGGTTTTATAGTAAAAAATATCTACTTTTCATGATGGCTTAGGTGTCAATTTCTTTCTAGATCATGCTTGTTGGGTTATAAAAAGAAATGTTTGCCTAATCTAAAGCCAAAATGGTTTTTACCTAGGTTTCTTCCAGAATTTTTATAGTTTTAATGCTTATATTTAGAACACAGCCTCACTTTAAATTTAGGTTATGGTACATAGGTTAGGATTTAAGTTTGATTTTTTTTATAAATAATTTTTTATTAATTTTAGTGGGGTGATATCAATAAATCAGGATACATATATTCAAAGAAAATATGTCCAGGTTATCTTGTCATTCAATTATGTTGCATACCCATTACTCAAAGTCAGATTGTCCTCCGTCACCTTCTATCTAGTTTTCTTTGTGCCCCTTCCCCTCCCCCTTCCCCTTTCCTTCCTTCTCTCCGCCCCCCGTAACCACCACACTCTTGTCCATGTCTCTTAGTCTCATTTTTATGTCCCACCAATGTATGGAATAATGCAGTTCTTGGTTTTTTCAGATTTACTTATTTCACTCCGTATAATGTTGTGGACCATAAATGGCAAAAAGCCATTGTTAGATTCGAGGCTTAGCAAAAGGTTAAGTTCTCCCCCCTTTACCTCCATATTGGCTATGATGTTGAGTATTTGTACCCACTCCACTTGCTTCCTTGGATTGCTGGAAGCA